>NC_081411.1:190756948-191056948 GCF_030272615.1 Cryptomeria japonica
TCTAGTGGATTTATCTCCTTGTTTGAATGTAAAGTCCTCCAAGTGAAAGTTGACTTAGTGATTTCTCCTTTCACGTGGTGAATTTGCTAAGCTCAAATTTTCGTCTTTACATTTTGGTGAACTTGACTCCTTACACCCTTATTTATGATTCTTTATGCAATTTAAAAGTCAAATTTTTATTTACAAGTTTGATTTCCTTGAAAATTTTAAATATTTAGTGGTTAATTTCATTAAAACCCTAATTTTTTATTTCAAAATTGAGCTTGTGAATTGTGTATTTTGAAATAATTATTGTAGATCCGAGCACTTGTTCAAATTCATTATTTAAAATTTCATCTACAAGACAAATTTCATGATTAATTTTTAAAACTAAGTGGTTAATTTCAAAAACCCTAATTTTTAAATTTTTAAAAGTGATGTTGTAGGTTGTTTAAATTTTGAATTTCCCACTTAAAATTTGGTTGCTAATTTAAAATTCAAATTCAAAATTGCAACCTTGGAACAAATTTCAATTTAAAATTTAAGTGGTTAATTAAACAAACCCTAATTTATAAGTTTAGATTGATCTTGTGCATTTTCCAATTTTTCAAATTCCAAATTCCAATCTTAGATTCATTTTCAAATTTAAATTTTAAATTAAGTATTTCTTGTTGGTTTCCAAATCAATAGATCCTATATCCTATAGAACTAGCCATTGACTCATAGACAGACTTAGGATTAGTTTTGGCAAACGAACAAGATTCAGCACAAAGGTTGCAATCTTCTACTCTTTAGGCTCTGTAGGACCTAGGTGGGTACCCCTGTTGCAATGTTTCACAACATTTCAATTTTACATGGACATACATTGTAGTGTATAGCAGATGCTTTCAATGAAAATATACCAAGGAAAAGTATGATATACTACATATTCTAGCTTGAACCTTAGTTTGTACTACTTTGCTTGCATTGAAAACTGGTTCTAATCTATTCTACTCCTAATGCAAAAAAACTAGAAAATAAAATATAAAAGGTGAAATAAGAATGTTGAAATGATCCTAAAACCTAGAAAAGTATGATCAGTCCCTATTCAAGGGAGATATAGAGTCAAATAACAGGTTGAAAGACAAAAAAAATGACAGTATCATCATTAAAGTTCAATACTAAACATTAAAGACTTGCTTAAAATGCTTAGACTGAGAACGTGTTCATAACTTCCTCGCAGAACCTCTCACAAAAATGTTGTAGTATTCAAGACATAACTTAATTCATTAACTTGAAATAAAACCTATCAAGACATACACATTCTCCATTAGAGAAGACAAATTGAACATGTCATCAACATAACAACTCATACAACACCATAAAAAAGACATGAGAAAGAAAAATGAATGTCCTCTTTATTGATTTTTAGAATAAAAATAATACATTCATGATAAATAAATCTGTAAAGGACTATCTGTCATTGTATTTCTTAAAAGCTATCCTATTACATACTAAGCAAAATTTTAGAATTGTTCTTCTTGGCCCTAAATTCCCTTTTATCACAAGGGAGAAAAACAAGCCTCATGCCAAGAAGACACATGTTAAAAGTATAATATATTACAATTTGGCCTAAGGCCTCTCTATCCTTGCTAAAATGTGTGCACATCTCTTTGCTATAGTAAATGTGGGTGGGTGCTGAGAGGGCATCATTCTAGAAACTTTGGGCTATAGGTCTAGAAAAATCGCCGCTTCATTCATAACTTGACACATGCCTCTGTCAGGATCTCAAGTACACCTTGGCACCTAGAAGTCAATAACCTAGAGAACGGTCCTTAATTATTTGAATGCTTTTATTAGTCCTCTTGAAAATTAGCAACCTTCACAAAAATTCAAAGTAACAAAATAGGAGAAACAAACTAGTCTTCTCCCTTATACTGCTTTTCCTCCAAGGAGCAGTACATTTTAATGTAAGGCTTCAATCTTGCCCAATGGCCAAGTAAAACTCCTCAAACTCTATATCTTATCTATTGATTATTTCATTTTATGGGCTGGTAGAGTTATGGCCTCCAAAGTAAATCTATGGTACATGAAATCTACCTCCATGATCTTATCAATGATATTGAAATATGAGTCACTTTGGGCTAGATCAGTACCTAAGAAATTCAAAACTGCATTTATGTCATCTTGGAAGCCTTTCTTCCACTCCTCTAAGCTCTTGATTTGTCCTTCGCCTATCAAAACTATGGTGATATCACACTTCTTCAAATTTTGAAAAGAATCAATCATTTTAATCAATGTCTTTTTCTCATCTTCAATGTTAGGCAATTCTTTGATTAATAAATTAAAGTTATTTTGAGTCACCCCTACAACTTGGGGTGGCAAGGCCACATTCTTGACTACCAACATGACTTCATTTAAGTCTTGACCTTTTGGCATCCAAGTAGCCCTAATTGGCTAAAAGAATGAAATAATTTCCTCCAGCTGGCGGAGGAGCTGTGAAGTCAAAGAATATGAGGTGTGCACCTCACTTAATTTCTCAATAACTTTATTTTCCACCTTCAAAATTAAAGCCTTTATGATTTAAAAATAAGTTATGTTAGCTTCATCCTTGAATCTCTATAATTCTTTATTCATTTTGTCCAATTCTTCAGGCCTATTTCCTCCTCAAGAATCTGCTGTTACTCTCTTTATTTGCTTCTTCAATGTGCAATTTTCAATGAACAATAATTTTCATTAACAACTACAAGAATATCCTTTAATCTCAAATGATTTTGCTCAAGGTCATCCACTGCTAATTGAGAAAACTAGACCGCATGTGAAGTGATTGCTATGACCTCTAATGCATTGGTCTCTTCCAGGGTCTTAATTATTCAATCTCCTATCTTTTTCTATCCACCTTGCAGAACCATAGGCTTCTGGACATTCAAAACCTTTGACCATAGAGAAAAATACTTTAGGCCTATGCTCACCCCAAACCCATGATCTTTGAACTCTTTTTCAAAAGTTGGGTCCTTTTGTTGCATAATCCGGTCTAACAAAAAGATTTTCTCAAATTCACAACCAAGGACAAGAAGCATGCTACTATTTCTAATCATTTCCTTGCCTTCCTCACGGGTGCATCTGAAACTATTTCTATCAGAATTTATGATCTCCTCATTTGATAATATTTCAACTTTTCCCTAAGTGAAAAAGATTTAAACGAGAGAGAGTTCACAAAACTATCATCTGCTATAAAGTTTTTTGAGGCAATGATCATTTCATCATTCGCCTCCTCAATAGGGATTGTACTCGAGATAATGGCTCTATCCAAGTCATTTAGGATCACAACAACCTCATCTTCATGGAATGTTTATCGAGGGGGAGAAGGGAGTGGCACATTTCTATCAAAATCCACTTGGACATCTACAAAATCAAACATTTTTGGCTTTCCTTTTTCAACCCTCCTGACCTATTCAGTTGCCTACCTAGAGGTGCTAGGAGACATATGTTCAATTGTTACTGTATACCCCTTCACCTTGTATATTCTAAGAGTAGGGTAAATACACCTTGTCTCAAATTTAACCCCTTTATCCTTGGCATCCCTTCACTCCATTTACATTGTTATTATATCATCTTGCTTTCTAATCATGAAAGACATCCTGGAAAAATCATTCTAGAATTCCCTATAAAAACATTCAAAATTGGGATCCTCTTGCTTCCTTTCCCTCTCAAGCTTCTTCATGAGCTCCCATTTCTTCCTGTTTTGTTCTACTTCAGTAGAGTGAGCATTTCTTATTAAAACCTCTCACCCATCAAATGAATGAAAATAACCCTTCTCCTTTAGCTTGTACATTTTGAAGTCATTTACAGATCCCTTAGGCTCAAAATGTCGAGCTTGGGAAACCTTCAACCTATAATTCTTTACTAAGAAATCCTACACATTTTCTAGTGTATCACATCGTATAGTGAATTCTTTAAAATTTATTACCCTGGGGAGGAGTCTCCCTTTCTTATCTATTGTAATATGTCCCCTCTCCATCCATATTAATTACCAAATTAATTCAATGAATGCTAGTCTACAAGATACAAAAAGCAGCAAAACATGGGGTGCTTTCTCACATACATATACCCTGATGATAGTGCAGTTGCCATACAAAAAGAAGTCCCCAAAATTATGGATGAAATCTCCCTCTGGATATACCATTCCTTCACCCCTACAACTCCTTATCCTCAAAATTTTAAAAATATTCTTTGGCAGCTTGGGCAGCTTGACTCCAAGCCTTATCAAAACTTTCATGACAAAATGATCAAAGAAAATAGAATAACTACCAAACTTGGATCCCTTGTCATTGTTGGCATTTTGATGATTATGTTGTGATTATCATTGATGGACACACACTTTCTATGAGAACACTTTGAGAATGTATGAATTATGCTCAACTGGTAATTGCTCCAAACTGGTATCATGTTGTAGTCTTTAGACTACTGTTGTTATGTAGAAAGTGTTTACCAATCTCAAGTGGTATAAAGACCCAAGCTGCATAGAGAGATCAAGTAGTTTAAGGATCTCAAGTAGAGAAATGCAAAGGAGTCACAAGTGGTAGTTATCTTTTTCAAGTCTTCAAGTTTTTTCAACCAGAAATCTATTTGAATCAGTATTACTTTGAGTCACTAACCAGTAATCAAAAAGTTGGACAAACCGATAATACTCTGTGATGAGTTACCAACTGGAATATTTGTGTGATTAGTTACCATCCACCGACACTTTGACGTTGATTTTGTGTCATGTTATCAAATGTGTCTAGATACAATGAACCTAGGAACTTGTAATGAAATCCTATTGGACCGACATGAAATCAGATTCCTTTTAAGGACATCATGTTTACAGTTTTGAGAGAGAGAGTATGCGAGTATAGCTGTTAGGTTTTGTGAAACCTCTGGAATGTGCGATCTTAACTGAGAAGATCAAGTCTATGATCTGTAATAGAGTAAGGAGATACTGAAGACTGAAGTAATGCTGAAATGCATTAGCTATGAGCTACAATCGATATAATCAAGCAAACTATGCCATTTGCTAGATCATTCACTTGTTTATTACTCACATCTTTGACAAGTTAGAAACCCTTAACCGGGTAGGCCTAGAAAAGCTTTTGTAAATCCTCTAACAAGGTGGTTCACATCTGTGGATCTAAAATCCTCTCACAAGGTAGTCTTTAATCGGACTTATCTCCTAACAGTGACTGAGATTTCTAACAGGATCTGTTCTGGTAAAGAACATTGTATGACCTTAACCGGTCTGGTTACTATTGTGCAGATAGTTACTTGTGAGTTTCATCTCACCATGGTTTTTCCCATTTGGGTTTCCATGTCAAAATCTATTGTGTTATTGTGGTTGTAGTTATATGGGTGAAAGAATTATTTGCTATTTGGTTTGCATGTGTATTAACCGGTTTGTTTTTTAAACTGTTTTACCGGTTTATTGCTAGATTATTAAGGTGTTTAAGTACAGTATTTTTTGGTATACTAATTCACCCCCCATCTTAGTATTCATCTATTGGTATCAGAGCCAACCTTTCTATAAGTTTAAACACTTGGAAAGAGATATGGGGGAATACACTATGAGGGAACTTACTCATCAACTCACTTAGTCTGAGAAAGCCTATGATGAACTTATGGTCAAATATAAGGCCTCTTAGGAAAAAAGGAGAGAACATGTTGAAAAACTGATGGAGCTAGCTGAAAACATTTCTTTTGATGAAGCGGACATGGAAGCCCTAGTTCAAGAAGTAGAAAAGTTGAATGAATCCAATTCCAACCTGAGAAAGGAGTTGGAAGGATTGACTATCCTAATGTGTCAAGATCTTGAGAACCGGAGGAAAGCTAAAGATCTGGTAAAAGATGAAGACTATGAGATCTCAAAGCTGAAGCAAGAGATCAATGCACTTACCGCTCATCTTCATGAAAGAAAAATGGAAAAAGAAGAACTACAAGGTGAACTAAACATGGCTATCTTTGTGAATGCAACCTTGAAGGAATCCAATGCTGCTATTTCCAAAGAACTCACTGAGTCAAAGGAAATACTTGCCAAATTCAATAAGAGCTCTATCAAGCTAGAGAAGAAGCTTGAATAAGCTAAACCGGTAAAGAATACGAATGGACATGGTTTCTTTGATTATGAGGAAGGTGAGACCTCTAGAACAAAAGATGAAACATCAAAGAAACAACTGACATCAAAGGATAAGGTAAGCAAAAGTTCAAACCTATTTTCTTTAACTATCCCAAAGAAGGACACACTACTAATGTATGTAGAAATAAGGCTTACAATAATTTTTCCTTATTTTCTAAATGATAAGCCTAGATCTAATAGATTCAATGGTAATTCTTATGCATGCAAAAAGTTTGGGCATAGAGCATTTGAATGCAGGACTATCATGCACGATACCGGAAGGTATCCTCAAAGGAATCAAGGAGTTTTTCCTAAACCCTCTGGGAACCGAAACCCAAACCGGTTTAATACCTGTAGTCATCAGTTAGGTAGTGGTGGCTATCAAGCAGAAACTGGATGGAGAGCAATCTGTCAGATTTACCATGGTCATGGTCACATTGTTGCAACATGCAGAAGGAAGAATGGAAACATGAATAATGGACCTTTGAGAGCACCTGGAATGGTTTGCTATCACTGCAACAAACAGGGTCATACAGCAAGATTCTGCAGAGCAAGAAAGAGTATATCAGATAATATACTAGTCACTATAGAAGGAAAAATTGATGTTGAAACTGTTCAAGTAGGTATGAAGAAAACCTGGAAGAAGAAGCCAGAAGAAGTGATTCAAGAAGAACCGATTTCTGCACCTAGTGTGGAAGTTGCGGAACCAGCAAACTAAGCATCAGAAAATATTAGGGGGAGAAAATAGTGAAATATCTTGAACCCTTGGTTGACACTGGTATGAGATACCTTTAAGATTTGCAGAAGACTGGAAATGATATAAGGAAAAATTATGGCTTACACCCTAATAGTGGAGCATTTATTATGGTAGGTGGAGAATCTGTTTAAAAGCAATTTTTAAATCATTTCTCACTATTATTTTTCTAGCAAAGAAGTTTTCAAGTGCAGAGCAAAGAAAAGTGATTCACATTGTGATTCAAAGAATTTATCAAAATCCTGAACAAGAATTTGAAGCAAACATTTGTTCGAGAAGTGTAGAATGCAAAGCGGTATTTTAGAAACCAAAGGAGTGTGTAGCGAAGTTCAAATTGCGAAGCCCTAAATTTTGATCTAGGAAGGTATTTTTCAAAATTCCTTATTTATCATGGCTTCAGCATCACATGATGCTCTACTGCACCTGATGATTCTGTAGACTTCATTCAATGGAAGGCAAAATAAAATGCCCTATCCCAAATACCCGTTGGTGTCATAGTGCAAGAAGGCATTTCAGATTTCATTGACTGCAAGATTGAAGACCTAGGATCTCTGATGATCCATTCCCAGTTGAGTCTGTTCTACAGAAAGGATAAGAAGATTAAACTAGAATTCAACATCCTAGAAAAGAAGAAACTTCACAACGCAACCTATTTTCTTGAAGAATTTTCGGATAATTACATTTGAGTTATTCTGAGTAGAGTACATGGTGATACTATGTAATTAGAGAGGATGCATGATATCATATCAAAAGAAATTCATGTCATCGCCAATTTTTGCAATGTCGGTGAAGTGCCAGCCCTAAGAAAGATTAGCAAGATAGTAATGACTAAGCTCATCGGTTCTATGAATGATTCACGGGGAATGGTTGTCAATTCAATCAAGGATGATCTTTTCAAATACGCATGTATGGTGATATGATACGAGCCATTCCATGCCAGCAGAATCAACTCCATCTCTGTTGTAGTGGTAAATGTTGCCTATAGGATGATCAAGGAAGATGCATCATTTGATCTATGCACTTGTATGCAAAAACAACTTCTATTGAATCTCAAGTCGATCAAACAGGACAATGCACTGAGATTTAAGTTCGAACAACTACTGGTTGGGTTGTTCTTTTACTTCCAAGACTAATTTCCAAGAGTAGGTGATATTCATTGGTCTACTAACCAACTGGTGACAAAGTATATCAAGGAAAGCATACAAGGGGTTGGAACCCGTTATTTGGAAGTGCTGAACAAATATTTTGATGAGTTCATATGAAAAATGAGCCAAAGGGTAAGAATATCTAGTGATATAGTCAAAAAGTATGAGGAGGACATCTGTTTCACCATTAAAGTTGATGAGTGCATAATGGAGGCGATTGAGCCTAGATAGGAAGAAGTGGAACCAATGGGATATGAGGCAATGTATGACATGTTAGATGGGTATGCCTCTACCCTAATTGCCTCTCCCCTTGATCCAAAGGAAAAGAGAACTGACACCTATCTAGAAAGGGTTACACTAGTTGAAGAACCCTTAGCAAAGAAGGGAAAGGCAATGCCTTCAGCATCGGCACCAGTTACTCCAGCAAGTCCCAAAGTGACCAAGCAGTCACCAGTAAAGAAGAAACCGGAAGTGGCACCTGCCAAAGTCTTTGAGAGGAAGCGGAAGACAAAAAAAATTCACCAAACTCAAAGGACACTGTCTCTGAAGAATAGCCTAAAAATACTAGGCAAATAAGGAAAAAGACAAAGAATGAACCGGTAGCATCTACACCGGTAAATATTGATATTTCCTCTTACAAACCTTTGAAACATTGTCAAAGAACAATTAAGAATATTAGAAGAAAAGTACTTGGTGATTTGAAAGAGTGCTTTGATGATTTTAATGATGATGAAAAGAAAGAAGTTGAACAGGAAGTTATCAATTATTTATGTATTAATGACCAGTGGCCATCAAAAATTAAGTCTGAGACACCTGGTTCTTTATATAACTCTTTAGATAACGAATGGCACATTACCATAGAAAAAGAGAAGGAAATAAGAGAGGAAGTATTTGCACAATACTTTCTTGATGTACCTAAAATAGAACTATATGAAGTGGTGGAGAGATATAAGGGCCTCTTATTTATGAGCAGAAGGAGACTCCTGTTATTGGAAGGAAAATTTTTGGAAGTGGTCAAAGATACCCACTCCCTTGCTAAATCAGCTTTAAGACTGCATGAAGAGGTTGAAGCCAATAAGAAAGCTGAGACAGAACCGGAAATCACTCAACCATATGAAGTATATGACAATGAAGGAGAACCAGTCACTACTCAAATGGAATCGATTGATGTTGATGCCTTAAAGGGTGACAATGTTACTCCAGATGCACCAGTAGAAATAGAAGGTCAGGAGAAATAGGAGGTAGACAAGAGAAAATAGACAAAGGAAGAGAAGAAGAAATAAGAGATCGAAGACAAGACAAAACAGGTAGAATAGGAAAAGAAGAAAGAGGACATGAAGAAAAATAAAGAGGAAGAAAAGAAGAAGAAAAAATTGGAAGAGGAGAAATAAGAGGAAGAAGAGAAGAGGAAACTAGAAGAGGAAAAGAAAAGAAAGGAAGAGGAGAAGAAGAAACAAGAGGAAGAAAAGAAGAAGAAGGAAGCAGAAAAAGAAGAAGAGAAGAGAAAGGAAGAGGAGAAGAGAAAGGAAGAGGAGAAGAGAAAGGAGCAAGAGAAGAAAAAGCAAGAAGAAGAGAAGAAGAAGAAGGATGAAGAGGAAGAGGAAGAGAAGTAGAAAAAAGTAGAGAAAAAGAAGGCAAAAGAGGACAAGAAAAGAGCCAAAGAAAAAGAAGAAGCAACCCAGAGCACTCAGATGGAGACTCCAAAGGCAACTGGTAGTCAAGCCAAACCGGCTGACATTACTAGTCCTATTGACATCCAGTCTGCAAACAAATCGGAGCTACTACAGAGCATTAAGCTTGCTCAAGAGTGATTGGATGCTCTAAGAAGGAAAAAGGAGGAAGATGTTATCCAAACTATGGTGGAAACACTCACCAATTTGATACCTGGTACAAACCTCCCTAGTATCGATTCCTCACTTGCCCAATTAAAGCTTCTATGTACAGTTGTGGAAGACCAGGTCCAAAGCCTGGAAGAAGTTGCTGAAACAAATGCCAAAAAGCAGCATTAAAAGGCTCTGAACATTGCCTTGGTGAAGAAGTTGAATGGCCTTCGGTCAGAACTTTAGAAGGCACAAAAGGACATCAGAGATGCACTAGATGAGGGCAATCTACTACTTAGCAAGATTTGTCAACCTCATTTATTCTGTGGTGATGTGTTCACTCAGAAGGACAAACTGAAATTTGATATGCAGTCATTTATTAGCACCTTCAAGATGCCATATGTTTCCTTCTCCACATATGGACAAACTGCTCACTGGTTTCAACTTCAGTTTGTAAGAATAGAGGCAGAGATAAGAAATCAGGCACATAATTTGTAGGAACTTCAACTGATCCTACTGCCAAGACTGCAAATTATCTAGAAATGCTACCTCAATATAGATGTCGTAACGGTTACTCAAGAGATGAGTACCATGGATGCCATGGAGGAATAGGTTTATTAGATGCAAATGGAGAATGAGGTTTCTACCTCATTGCTTGAATCATGATCTTTATCCATGAAGACATTTATGCAGGACTTTAAATCCATTTTTGACAAATTTCACTATGTATTGTCATAAACTCTTATTTTGTTAATGCTAATAGAATAGGGGTTATTCAGCTGTACTTTGTCATTGTTGGAAAAAGGGGAGTAGTATACTTGAATTAAAATTTTGATGGGGAGCAGTATTTGTATTTAAATTTTGATGCATGCTATGTATACTTTCATGTCTATCTCTGTAAGAAAGTAGTATACATTATATTGTTTGCAAAAGGGATAGTGTATATGCTTAGGGGGAGTAATTTTGCTTATGGCATAATTTTGTTGTAAAACACTTAGATGTCAAAATTTTTCCTAGGTGTTGCCATCAATGCAAAATGGGGAGATTGTTGGCATTTCAATGATTATGTTGTGATTGTCATTGCTAGACACACACTTGCTATGAGATCACTTTGAGAATGTATGAATTATGCTCAACCGGTAATTGTTCCAAACTAGTATCATGTTGTAGTCTTTAGACTACTGTTGTTATGCAGAAAGAGTTTACCGATCTCAAGTGGTATAAAGACCCAAGCGACATAGAGAGATCAAACAGTTTAAGGATCTCAAGCGAAGCGATGCAAAGGAGCCACAAGCGACAATTATCTTTTTCTAGTCTTCATTTTTTGTCAACTGGAAATCTGTTTGAACCGGTATTACTCTGAGTCACCAACCAGTAACCGAAAAGTTGGACAAACTGGTGATACTTTATGATGAGTTACCATCCAGTATATTTTTGTGATGAGTTACCATCCACCGACACTTTGATGGTGATTTTGTATTGTGTTATCAAATGTGTCTAGAT
The DNA here is from genome assembly GCF_030272615.1 of Cryptomeria japonica. Lineage (NCBI taxonomy): Eukaryota > Viridiplantae > Streptophyta > Pinopsida > Cupressales > Cupressaceae > Cryptomeria > Cryptomeria japonica. Next base: position 190,768,277 of record NC_081411.1, read on the forward strand.
ACAATGAACCTAGAAACTTGTAATGAAATCCTATTGGACCAACATGAAATCAAATTCCTTTTAAGGACATCATGTGTAGGGTTTTGAGAGAGAGAGAGAGTATGCGAGTATAGCTGTTAGGTTTTGTGAAACCTATGGAATGTGCGATCTTAACTAAGAAGATCAAGTTTGTGATTTGTAATAGAGTAAGGATTTACTGAAGACTGAAGTAATGTTGAAATGTATTAGCTATGAGCTACAATGGATCTAATCAAGAAGACTATGCCATTTTCTAGATCATTCACTTGTTGATTACTCACATCTTTGACAAGTTAGAAACCCTTAACCGGGTAGGCCTAGAAAAGCCTTTGTAAATCCTCTAACAAGGTGGTTGACATCTATGGATCTAAAATCCTCTCACAAGGTAGTCTGTAATCGGACTTTTTTCTAATAGATATTGAGATTCCTAATAGGATCTATTCTGGTAAAGAACATTGTATGACCTTAACCGGTCTGGTTACTATTCTACATATAGTTACTTGTGAGTTTCATCTCACCGTGGTTTTTCCCATTTGGGTTTCCACGTCAAAATCTCTTGTGTTATGGTGGTTGTGCTTCTATGGGTGAATTCATTATTTTCTATTTGGTTTGCATGTGTGTTAACCAGTTTGTTTGCTAAATTGTTTTACTGTTTTACTGCTAGACTATTAAGGTGTTTAATTACAATATTTTTTGGTATACTAATTCACCCTGCCCTCTTAGTATTCATTAGTCCCACACCTGGGTCCATCTTTGTACTGGTAATGGAAGACTTGTGTGTGGATAATTTGTCCTTATTATCAATTCAAGGCCCCAATAATCCCTGTTCTGATAAAGATTCATATGACACAATAAAGAATAGTGCCTAAATTCCAACTTCTCTTTTTTATTTCTTTCTCCCATTAACCCTTCATGGAGCTTATCATGAATAATAGCTACAAAATCATATAGCTCATTTATTGAGAGGTGTTGGATATTGATGACAATCATCATGAAATCTATGGGCATTTGAGTAAGCCCGCAATATACCCCAAAACCTGCCCTAAAGCATAGTAGGTCTTAACAAAATAGGGCTCAAAGAAATCTAACCTGAAAGGCTCCCTCTCAAATGGAAGGACATAATTCTATGAATTTTTGAAAATTTTCTTCATAAAATGAGGAACAAATCCTTTGTATATCTTTCCTTTTTGTACTGCTAATTACTTTCCAAATTATTTCTATTGATTTCTTTCAGGGAAAACCTATCCAAATCAAAACATTATACAATAGCCCTATGTCAAATGTCCAATAGGACATAGCCATCTTCAGATCTTACAGTCTTTCTTGGGGGGTCATAGGCAACAACTAGATCCCTTATTAATATTGGTTCTACAAAACAAATTTGCACTACTATCTTCTCCAAGTTCAGTGTCCAAGGATTTGACAGTGGGACAGGTTTGTCTCTATTTCCATAAAAGGAATAAAATACATCCCACCCTCTCTCCTTTGTAAGTGCATGCCTACATCCTTCCTCTCTATCATTGAAGGTAATTATGATGTTTTTATTCATAAAGGACCCCTCAAATAGCTCTAATAGGTCCTGATGGAGGATTCTTGTTCATCTAGTCAGCCTCTTTGCAGCCTCTTCTAATCTTTGTTCTCTTTCACGCAACAATTCCTCTACAGTATTTGTAGGAGAAAGAGGGGTAGTTGGCACTATTTTTGGTTTCTCTACTTGAGATGATGACTCTCCTTTATATTATTTTCTAGGTGTCTTGGGAGTTGGCCCTTTTGTAATAGTAGTTTCCCTCACTTGCTTAGTAGGGTTGTCTCTCTATGGGGTTTTCTCCTAAGGAATTGGGGTCTCCTCAACGGGTGGGTTTTTGATAACAAGGGCACTTTCTATAGGAGGATGGAATTTAGTGGTAAGTGTTTCAATGGAAGCCTCTTAGGCAACCCTTTTCATCTATTGAATTGGTTTCCTAGCTTTAGGAGGAGGGGAAAGCTCATCTGAAGACTCACTGTCAGAAAAAAAAGTAACAGTCTTCTGAATAGTCTTTTTTCTTTCTCTTCGCAACCTTTTCCTTAGGTTGCGAGCTTTCTTTGGCATCCTTAGACATTTGCAGGGAAGATTGAGGGTTTGGCTTAGTAGTGGGAGCATTTTCAATTACTGGCACATGCAGAATTACATCAAGGGGAACAACATGGGTATTCTTTGGCATCGCTGAGCAAGTGCCAGCTTTAGGGATATTCTTAGCAGTGGGAGTAGCAGAGTCCTTGACAGGGGAGGCCATTTTAATTTTAAAAATGAAGGAGATCTTAGAAAATGAAACACAGATGTAAACCTTATAGACTCTAGAGAACACACAAAAGCTCTATGTATCACAACTACAATAGCCTAGCTAATGCACAAGGATGGTGAAAAAATTAACTTACTAGTCTTCCTTGCTAGGTTGAATTTGTTGTAGGGCATGTTGATTTGCTGAAATTTTCTCTTCTTCTCACTTGGGGATGCTCTTAATTCTTCTTCAGATGCAAGGTATGGGAGAAAATCAAAGAATTTCTCTTTTACGGAAATGCCATTAATTCATCTATGTTGGACAAAGCCAGTCATTCATGCCAAATGTGAATTTCATCTATTGATCAGGAAGTGAATGGTCAAGATTGCCTTTGACAACCTCCGAATGATGACATGGAATTTATTAGACTATCCTGGCCAACTTAGACTTTTCAAAATTTATGTTGTTTGAACCTACTTTTATGATTTTATGCCTTTTACTATCTCTCTGGGATAATCCTTCCTTAGATTTCTGTTTATTTCCTTACCCTGCACCACCTTTTTCTATCTTGACAATCCTCACAAGATAAGGATTCCATTTATCTAGCTTTCCCTTTTATCCCACAGCACCTAGAAGCATTCCTCTTATCCTCGTGAGATAAGACCATGCCACCTTTTCTTTATCGACAACCTTTCATCCTTATCCTACAACACATTTGTCAACATTGTCTCCTCTCATGGGATAAGTCCTTTATATGTTCTCGAAGAATCCTCTTATCCTGTGTTTCTCATAACTCCCTATTGTCTTTCACTTGAAGGCACCTTTCCTTGATAATTTTTCTTCATGTGGGATAACCCTTATGAGCTTGCCTTATCTTATCCCACAATCCATCTCTTATCCATACGAGAACACGTGGGATAAGAAATCCTATTGATCTCACCTTGTAATCCCTATCCCACGACCATCACTGAGTAGAAGAAAACCCTTGCGGAATAAGATTCTTTGCAATTACTCATTACCTGTTATCCCACACCATCATTGTGTCGACCTATGAACATTGCCAGATAACTTTACCTTATAAGTCTAAGTTGTTTCTTTTCCCATGGGCCAATCAGGGTGTCTTAAAACCACCGTGGGATAAGACTTTCCTCTCTACTTCTTATCTTTTGTTATCTCACATGGTCAAACTAAATATTGAAAATTGCTACCACACTTGCAAATATTCTTTATCTTGTGCAAGCCTTTTTCTATTATGAAATGACTATGGGATAAGGATCCCTTTGTTACCTTTGTCTCCTCCTTATCCCACAAGGCTCAATCATGGCTTCAAAGGTGTCATGGGATAAGTCTTGTTCTTTATGCTTTGTAAATTCATTATTGCATGCGGTCGAGACCTCTTCATTGAAAATTCTACAAGATAATATTTCTTTGTATTTCCTTTGGCACACTTATCACGCACAACTATAAGACTAAAGTAGGCAATTAGGTGGAACATTTTAGCATGGAGACTAGCCAAGGATAAAGTGATCATGTGTTGGGGCCTTTCTAGGGAATTTTTTAAAAGGCAAAACCATAGGGACACTTAAAACTTAGGCATATAATAAAAACTAAAGCCATGTCCTCAAGCGGTGACTCCTAGCACATGGGGCCAATGAATGAATGACAAAGGACCCTTCTGATGATGACTTAAAACCAGGCCACCAGTGATTACAAGTCAACTGCAGAACAAAAACTCTTAAACCCTAAGTTCCAATAGTTCTTTCAATAGTTCTTTCTACAAGACCCTGTAGCGTCCTAAAATTGTGACACTTGCAATTTCGACCGCATTTCGGTCTTCACGATGGCGACGCAACACGGAACCTGAATGGAGACCCTGAAACTTGTCCATGACACCAAAAACTGCATTTTTCTAGCACCCTGGCTTGATCCCTCCTTGCACCCTGCTATCCCGAGAGGTGGGACCAGTGTGCCCAGCGCCCTAGTCCTTCAGGACCAGGGCGCCCAGCGCCTTGGTCCCCCAGGACCATGGCGCCCAGCGCCCTAGTCCCTGGCCCTATTTTGGGCCTGGTCTCTTGTGAGGCTTCAGGTCCTTTTGTTTGAAAATTGGAAAATAACATTTCCTAGTCAGCCTAAGGTCGGGAAAATTAGTCTATCAGCACTAATTGACAAGTATATAAACCACATTTTCCTCTCCCATTTGGATGGATGAAAAAAAGGTGGAAGCGATATTCAAACATTCAAGCATTCAAGCATTCCTTCAAGCAATTGATCATTCTAAGTCTCCATTCAAGGCTAAGTGTTGCATTCAAGACAAGGATCCAACCATTAAAGAGGAGATCACATACTACTTACAACATACAACATACAACAATATCTATACCTTCGCATATAAGGATACAAACATCCTTACAACAAGGTACTAGTACTTGTTTTACATTACAAACATTCACATTTACAGCATTTCTCATTTCTTGGTTAATTCCAAAACCGGGGTTTGACCTAAGGGCAAACCCCTAATCCCTAACCCCCCAATCATCTTCACTTTTCTATGTGTAGGTTGCAGGTACGTGGCTGAAATTGAAGATCCAGAATCCTTGTACAGAGACGAACAGATCCCCCTTCGTTTCGCGGATTTTTCAGAGGACCGTGTGCACGCTGGGCGCCATCGTCCCATCAACTTTTTCTCAAATTTGCAGGACAACGCCGTATCAACATTTTACTACTAATTTCAGGTCCATAGCTTCATCCTATATCCCTATCTCAGTTTATAAGTGAATCTTTCTCACTTTCTATGCATTCCTAGCTTAATCATTCTATCTACATACTTTACAAAAGAGGGTAGCCTTGCTGTCTTAACCCTTGAAACACATTTAGAATCCAATCTTGCATTGTGTGGGATTGGATCTTGTGGGTTTCAACCCCTCTTTTGAATGTAAAGTCTCCCCTAAGTGAAAACCATCAACCCTAGTAACCTCCCTTCTCTCTCCTTGGAGTTGGAAGAGGGGAGAGCAACTAGGGTTCGATTATTTTCTGCTTTACATTTTGGTGAACTCGACATGAACATCCTTTCTGATTATTCATGGTTAGATCTGAAAATTGGATTCCTTGATTACATTTCTGTGTTTGATCTTTTGCAAAATTTTAGAGGTTGATTGCATAAAAACCCTAAATTTTCTTTTTAGTAATTGAACTTGTGAAATGTTTAATTGTTAATGCTTGTTTCAGATCTGCCCTTCTATTACAAATTATCAATTCATATTTGTGCTTTAATTCTGAAAATTAAGTGGTTAAGTGTCAAAACCCTAATTTTTGAAACCCTCTTGATTCAACCTTTGTCCGACAATTTCATTGATCAAAACATCTCCAAATCAGTTGTAACTTTGGATTCCACAAAAAAATCATAATATCTTTCATCCCTGAAAATTTGGAAAAAAGTTGCGAGGACCGTGTGCACTCCGAGCACCATCGTCCCTGATGTTTTTTCCAAAATTTTGGGAGCTAGATCTTACTGTATTTTTCTGCTAAAATCCAGAATTTTGGCTGATTTTATCAATTCTAACACTTTCAAAATCACAGTCAAAGTTGGTCTTGTGATTGCTTGGTTTAAGGCTCCTAATCATTCAAAAATTGTTGAAATTGAAATTTTGTGTCAAAATTGTGTTCTCACTATCCTAAATCTTAAAAGTGTGTTAGTATTCATTCAAAATTTTAGTACTTTATTCAAATTCTTGCAATTTGTGACTTTTGAAATTAAGTGCTTAATTACAACAACTTTGATTTCCACTTTCAAAATTGAATTTTGCGTGAAATTGAGTCAACTTTTAAATTTCAAAACTTGCATTGCTTTTGGTATTTCCTCTAAAATCATAAAATTCAAAATTTCAGTTTCCCTCTCTTTTTCAAAATTCAAATTTTGCATTTTTTGACAATCTTGGTAGGGTTCAATTTTGAGATTGCAACTTTAATTTGGCCTATCTACAGATCATAAAATCACTCAATTTTTTTAGATTAGCTTTAAAATCATCATAACTTTCATCCTTGCAAATTTCAAAAAAAGTTGCGAGGACCGTGTGCACTCCGAGCGCCACGGTCCCTGACATTTTTTTCAAAATTTTGGGAGATTGTCATGATTGCATTTAACAGCTTAAATCTAGGAGATTGGCTGATTTTACTGAAATTTGCTACCTCTAAAAAATCAAAATCTTCTCTCCTCTCTAGTGCATGAGTTTTACAACAATAAGCCCTACTTACACTATTCCCGTTAGATGAAGCCTTAGAATTAAGTCTTTCCAAGGTTTAATTACTGAGGAGATGGAACCTAATTTGAATAGCCTTTTTAACAAGGACATGGGTAATTCCTCTAATTCTCCTAATGATGAAGAAGCTCTCCATGAGGTTTCTGTAGAACAACTTGCAAAATTGGATAAACAATTTGACGATTTTCGACAATGGATGTCTCAAGAATACCTCGATAGTCAAGCTCTTCCTTTAATTGAGGGTCTAAAACATATGCTTCAAAGTGATAAGAATGGAATTGATATTTTGCGTGGTATTGCACACATTGTGGATTTGAATGTGATGCCTATGAAGAGTTGTGCTGAAACTTTAGGTTATACACAACCTCCCACTCAAGTCAATCATTCTATTGCTTTGACAACTCCTATTGCTAGCATACCTACCTTTACATCAAACATAATGACTACTTCTATACAAGACATTCCGCCTATGATTACCAGTCATGGGGGCAATCCTTCTTCTTCAATCAACCCTCTTCCTTCATTTAATCTGACTTCTTCATTCATTCCTTCAATGAGTGTCCCTATTACATCTCCACAAATGAACATGACACAAGGGGGCAATTCATTCAACCATTCCATTCCTCCTTGTAGTGTTCCTCCCTTCCAATCCTCTCCTATGATTAACTATCATAGTGTCCTGCCATCTTACTCTTTACCTTCTTTCAATAACATAACACCTCCATCTCAATCTAACACATCTAATATGAATTCTTTGACTGAAGCAACCATTAACAATCTTGCACAAATTGTCTCTTCTTTACAGCATCAAATTGCCTCTATGAATCAATCTAAGTTTAGTGTGCCCACAATTAATGTTGCGAGCCCACTTTCTCTTGACATTGTTCGAGCTATCCCTCCTAAACATGTTGAAATCCCACATTTGGAGCTTTATAATGGTAAAGGTGATCCTCTAACACATGTTAAGACTTTTCAAACAATATGTACCAACTTTGCTTATGACCAAAGGTTGCTTGCAAAACTGTTTACTAGAACATTCAGAGACAAAGCCCTACAATGGTATTGCTCGTTGCCTTCTTATTCTATTACTTCCTTCGAACAACTTGCAAATGCTTTCATTCAACAATTTCAAAACAATATAAGTCCTAAAGTTACTTTGATTGATTCAATGCATTGTAAACAAGGTGTTAAAGAAAAAGTGACTGGTTTCATTGGTAGATATAAGCATTTGTATGCTCAAATTTCTTTTCCAGTGCCTGACAATGATATTCAAAGAATCTTTATTTCTAATTTACAAAAGGATATTCGAGATAAAATTCTATTTTCTGAGTTTACTTCTTTCCAACAATTGTCTGCAACTCTTCACAATTATCAACTGACTGTGAGTCAAATGGAACAATCACATCCTATGGCTCTGAGTGATAAGGGTGATAGTAGTCAACAACCATTTGGGAAGTTTAAACCGAACAGAGATTCCATCAAATTCAATGAAAACATCATCAACAACAATGTGAATGCAGCATCAGGTGTGCCTCCTATTTCTAAGTTTTTCAAGAAAGAAAGAAAGTATACTCCTTTGAATGAATCATTGCATAGTATTATGAATAAGTTATTGGAACAAAATGTGCTTACTCTTCCTCCTATAAGGCAAATTGATCCTGCAAAGATTAATTCACCTTATTTTGATAACAAATCTTTTTGTCAATTTCATCGTCAACCTGGGCATGATACTGAAAAAATGTTTTGCTTTAAAGGGTAAAATTCAAGATTTGATTGATAATAATACTATTTCTATTTCTGGAGTGAATGATAAAGGCAATACATCTGTAGCTCCTCCTAACCAAAATCTTCAAATTTTTACTAATCCACTACCTTCTCATACCTCTAATGCGATTGAGACTAATGATTCCTCTTTCTCATCTGATGGTCTTGTGTCTATGACTCCGAATGTGATTAACTTTGTAGAGCAGCAAGAAAACCCTAAAGAACCTTCCATCACATTTGATTCTAGTGAAACTATCAGGGCACCTGATGTTCCTTTATACATAGTTGCAAAAGTCAAGAATACACCTTGCCGTGGAGTGCTTATTGATCCTTCGTGCATGGTTAATGTTATTACTGAAGAATTTCTTTTTACTTTGTAATTGAATCAAGTGATCTATGAAAAAACAGACGTGATTGTGAAATTATTTGATGCATTTTCTTCTCCTGCAATTGGTTCTATTACATTACCTATTGAGGTCCATAACAAATCCCTTGATGTGAACTTTTCTATTATTCCTTCATCCGAACAATTTCGTGTGAAGCTTGGCTATCCTTGGTTATCTTCCATGAAAGCTATTTCTTCTCCTATTCATAAGTGTTTGAAATTTCCCCATAATGGTGAAGTTGTTACTGTGAATCATAGTCTCTTTAAACCAACTGAAAGAACTTCTAGTGTTCCTATTGATTATTTTTGGCCTAAACAATTCCAATCCCTTCCTCCACGAAGTGATCATCTTTTCAAATCTTATCAAAAGTGGAAAACAGATATGATCTTATCTCTAAGTGAACCTCGAACACCTAAACTTGATATTCCTATTATTCTTGAGAAGGAAGTTCTTCCTTTGAAAGATAAAACTAATGTCTTTCCTCAAGAAGATTCCCAACCCATTCCCATGGATGTGACTATGTCTATGCCGAATAAACCTTCTAAAAGTAGACCTATACCTCCTCATCATGATGGACTTGGTCTCCTTCCTAAACAAAAAATTCCTCCTTTATATGGAGCAGTTCCTCCTCCTTCCTTTTATAGAGAGAAGAGACCTTCTTCTTCTCCTATTATCCGGCCTAAGAGACCACAACCTAAATGCCCAAGTGATAAGGATGAGAACATTCCTCCTCCTCAATCTTCTTCACTCCCTACTAAGACTATATGAAATCGTTCTGCACGCGAACGTCGACAAAATCATCATCTTAGAGCTCAAGCAACTGCTTCTCAAACTTTACAATCTCCAAAAACACCTTCAACAAGCATTATTCCATTTTCTCCATAGTCTCCTAAACATAAGATGCATGATGGTCTTGATCCTGTGCGAGTTAAAGATCCTATTTTTATAAATCTTGATGATGCTATAGACGAAAATGTTATTCATGATGAACATGTTATTCCTCTTGCTTCTGATAGTGAATATGAACTTGTTGATGTTGATAACCATTTATCTAATGAATTTTCTAAAGCACTTATCCTAGCTCCTAGACAAGAACAACGTGGCTTAGAACATGAACATAGCCCTTGTTTGGATCTTGTGATAGCTCCATCTGTTGTGTTGGATGTTCCTCCTCTAGCATGTTCCCTGCCTTCCCGAAACATTGATCAGCAAGATCGGGGGGTAGATGACATGCTAGACTAGTTACATTAGCATAGCAGATTCTCTCCTCCTCTCTTTTGTTACTTCTTCTATGTGTTATTCTCATTCTTCTATTTGTTGTCCTTAGTGTTGTCTACTTGAGGACAATGCAAAGCATTGAGATCTCTTTTGGTCTCTCTCATGTTGACTCAAAAGACACATGTGTTCCCTTCTTCTAGGTGACCTTCCTTGATTGGGGAATGAAGAACAATTATGCATACATACATATGATATACATGATACTGACCCCAAGGAAAGCGAAGTCACCTCGTGCTTCATGTTTTGTGTCTATTATCCTTGGGTCTATCTCACACTTGGGGGTAACGTGCTCCTTTCCTTTCTCATTTCCTATATGTATCACTACCTTAAAGCAATCACCCCCGATGAGGCGTGTGCGATCACTTTAACGTAGGGGGGCATACACCCCATTCATATCTCTTCAAGATACTTGAAAATTTCTTGGCAAATTTAGCTTTGCCTTGAAAATTTTTGATATCTTTCTTGCATGACTCATAGTGAGGGAACCTTACTACTGATAGCCATGGTTCTCCCTCGTGATCTTCCCTTTTACTTTGTCAATCGAAGTCGTAAGATCCTTAGTCCACTGGGGGCTTGGTGTATCTTGCCTCCTTGACATGGTGAAAGTCTTTCAATGTTGTTTCCTTGTACTTTACCGAAAGTATTAGCATACATACTCCCGCTAAAGTGGGGGCTAAATGTAGCATCCTCAAATTGCGACACTTGCAATTTCGACCGCATTTCGGTCTTCACGATGGCGACGCAACACGGAACCTGAATGGAGACCTCGAAACTTGTCCATGACACCAAAAACTGCATTTTTCCAGCACCCTAGCCTGATCCCTCCTTGCACCCTACTGTCCCGGGAGGTGGGACCAGAGCGGCCAGTGCCCTGGTCCTTCAGGACCAGGGTGCCTAGCGCCTTGCTCCCCTAGGACCATGGCGCCCAGCGCCTTGGTCCCCTAGGACCATGGCGCCCAGCACCCTTGTCCCTGGCCCTATTTTGGGCCCAGTCTCCTGTGAGGCTTCGGGTCTTTTTGTTTGCAAATTGGAAAATAACATTTCCTGGTCAGCCTAAGGTCGGGAAAATTAGTGTATCATCCCTAATTGACAAGTATATAAACCACATTTTCCTCTCCCATTTGGATGGATGAAAAAAAGGTGGAAGCGATATTCAAACATTCAAGCATTCAAGCATTCAAGCATTCCTTCAAGCAATTGATCATTCTAAGTCTCCATTCAAGGCTAAGTGTTGCATTCAAGACAAGGATCCAACCATTGAAGAGGAGATCACATACTACTTACAACATACAACATACAACAACATCTATACCTTCGCATATAAGGATACAAACATCCTTACAACAAGGTACTAGTACTTGTTTTACATTACAAACGTTCACATTTACAGCATTTCTCATTTCTTGGTTAATTCCAAAACCGGGTTTTGACCTAAGCGCAAACCCCTAATCCCTAACCCCCCAATTGTCTTCGCTTTTCGATGTGTAGGTTGCAGGTACATAGCTGAAATTGAAGATCTAGAATCCTTGTGCAGAGACGAACATATCCCCCTTCATTTCATGGATTTTTCGGAGGACCGTGTGCACGCCGGGTGCCATCGTCCCGTCAACTTTTGCTCAAATTTGCAGAACAATGTCATATCAACATTTTACTGCTAATTCTAGGTCCATAGCTTCATCCTATATCCCTATCTCAGTTTATAAGTGAATCTTTCTCACTTTCTATGCATTCCTAGCTTAATCATTCTATCTACATACTTTACAAAAGAGGGTAGCCTTGCTGTCTTAACCTTTGAAACACATTTAGAATCCAATCTTGCATTGTGTGGGATTGGATCTTGTGGGTTTCAACCCCTCTTTTGAATGTAAAGTCTCCCCTAAGTGAAAACCATCAACCCTAGTAACCTCCCTTCTCTCTCCTTGGAGTTGGAAGAGGGGAGAGCAACTAGGGTTCGATTATTTTCCTCTTGACAGACCCTAATTTTAAATTTAATCCTTTGTGGATAATTCCAATTTAAATTTTAAAAAATTAAGAGCTTAATTAAAAGAGCCTTAATTTTTAATATTAAATTAATTCTTTCGATTCCCAAATTTCAACATTTCAAATTTAAATTTTAAAATTAAGAGGTTATTTAACAAATTCCTAATTTTAAAATTAGATTGGATAAATTCAAATCTTCTAGTGGGTGATTTTAAATTTAAATTAAGAGGTTATTTTCAAGGCCCTAATTATAAATTTATGTTTCCTAGGAGGTTGCATAATTTTTCAAAAATTGAATAATCATTTTTCTAAAATTTTGCATCATTTAATTATTTTGCAAATTCTAATTTCTAAATCTCAACTTTCAAATTCTCATTTCATTGATTTACATAAATTAAGTGGTTTCATTTATAAAATCCTAATTTATTTCAAAAAATTTACTTGGACTTAAATTTCAATATTCATTGTGGCAATTAATGGATTTGATCTATTTTCTATTTCACATATGATTACATTGATTTTTACGTACATTTATTATAATCATGTGTTGGATAGTGGCTTATTTCTTTTCATATTACATTTTTTCATTCATAGCACTTAGACATATTGCATTCTTCGGATCTCCAAGTTGATTCCTTTTCATAAATTAGATCTTAGATCTTTCATTTTTCATGTATGTTGTGTTATGGTGACAGTTTTGGGAAAATGCATTTCATATATAGATAACCTAAAAGCTTTTGTTGATCCTAATCCTATAAATGACAAAGATAAACCTAATACTTGTACCACCCCTAGGGTATGTAATGTGAATGAAGAAAGAGCTAATACTCCTACCAGTGATCTCTCTAATGGAGAGAAAGCATTGAATAGAAACATGGCCCCATCTTCTTCTCATACACAGACCCTTGTGCAAGGGAGGAAAGGTCAAAATATTGGAGTTTCTATCTCTCTAGATACTCCTTACTCTCGCAAAGCCTATTAAATTAAGCAAAGATGAGGACTTTGATGATAAGGATCTTCCTTCCCCACCTACCAAAGAAGATATGCATGATGAAAAAAAGGAAAATCCTTCCCTACAAGATATTCCTTCTTTATTTACTAATCTTTTCATTCCTTCTAAACATCCTTACATTACAAACTTCAAAGAAATTTATTATAATGTTCCCCCACCTTCTCAATCAAAAGATTCTTAGAGGAGTGGCTTTAACATTATACCAAAACAAGGTTTTAGAGGACAAGGATCTGGAAAATTTGAACAAGGAATTCGAGACCTTATAAACCCTCCTGTACAAATCACCATAGAAGACCTAGGAAATGATAATAAATCTCCTTAGGATTCAAAACTTCAAAAATCATCTTGCAAGACAAAAAGCCATTATTTCTTGCAAAAGAGCTTCATCTTCAAAAACTCATTTTTGTTCATTTCATCAAACCCATGATCACCATGTTGATGATTGTCCCAATTTTCAAAATTCAATAAAAGAACTTATCAATAATAATAATTCTTGTCCTCAATCTCATAACAATAAGCCTACACCCATTAATGATCAAGAAAAATTGGCCACTAGAATTTTTTGGAGATTGAAGTATGATAAGAACATTGCATTTTTTTTCATTAGACTTAATTATATTTATAAGTATAAGAAACATGATTTGCATTGTCTTCTTCATAATTGTTATTCTCGTTCTCTTGGAAATTGTAAAGAATTTAAGGAATTTGTTCAAGAAAAATATGATCATGCTCATATATGTCTTTCAACGGATGTTGCCCTCTTTATAGGTGAAAAGGTAGTGCCTTTACACTCCTCTTACCTCATGTTGTTAATGTGATGATCTAGTTGTTACTGAGAGGGGGGTGAATTAGTAATAACAATAAACTATAATCTTTCTCCAATCTGAAAACACTTGACTAAAAATAGTTCATAGCTAGTATTGCTAACTGATCAAACAATCACTTAAATCAAATTTACCAAAACATTACAGGTAGCTACTTAAGTGATCATGATTAAGACAATATAGTAAGGAAATCAAATGAATAACTCAATAATCCATCCATAATATGAACACAAAGATTTTTCATGTGGAAACCCAAATGGGAAAAAACCACAGTGGGAATTGGTACCCAAAAAAATTGCACTCTTTTGGAATGTGCCATGTTAAAGGCCTAGCCCAGTTAGGAGCTTTACAATAATGTTCGACTAAGAGAAGACCTTGTTAGGAGTCACCAAGTGAAGGGATTTTAACGTCAGCTCTATCAGGATCTCTATCTGATTATGAGTAACCTTTCTAAAGGATTTAAACCCAAATTAATGAGCCACCCAGTTAAGGGATTTACAAGATCAGGCCTATTAGGACCTACCTGGTTAAGGGATTTTAATATTGCTACAACTGCTAGGAAATAACATATAAATGATCTGATCAATACAGTCTCTGCTTGCTAATACAGATCCATTTTATCTCCAATCTACTTCATACATGCATACATCTCAATCTGGTTTGGCACACTCTTCTTCTCTTATTACTGACACACTAAACCTTTTCAAACTTGACCTAAATAGACTTTACAATTAGGTCATTTACAAAACCATAACAACATTAAAAGTACATTGAATCTACATCATAGATCATATCAGATTATTACAAATCATTATAGATCATCATACATATCATTACAACAAATTTCAAGACAATTACAAACATTGAATGATCATAACACATCACCGCACATCAATCTGATAAGTTGTCAAACCCTTACCACATTCTAGTAAGAACTTCACCATTTCCCAATAAATTTGATCCTTGTATGTGCTTAACTAAAATCTTATCATCACACATGGTTTTTGACATGTCACAACTAAGTAATGAAGATGATAAGATTCACCACCAAACCATAAAACATCACCAATTAGAGATCTTTTTACCAGTTCTCAAAGCCTACATTGAATAAACAATAATCAATTACAAACATGACTTCTGGTTCTTCAAACATGATGGGGTTCTAGTCATAGACTCATTATAGTGTCACAAGCATACATTTTGAACCACAACACTTAACCAAATAAAGATCATAACTGCAACCATCTCCTTCTCTATTCCTGCTTACCAGTTCACTATCAGTTTAGCAAACATTCCATTACCGTTCAGGCTTAGATAAGTTAGATGATATACCAAACATAAACAATCATGGTTTCCATCAATGACAACACAAATAACTAATCATGATATTACAATTATATCATCACCAACAGTCCATCAATATATCATCACCAACAGTTCTTTACCGGTACATCATTATCTCTATCAGTTATGCCAATATGCCAATATGCCAACAATCTCCTCCTTTGGCATTGACGGAAACACTAAAAGAATGCAACAACTAAAACAATCAACTAATGAACAAATATCAAGACCTCAAAATGTCATGTTGTACTAATTTGTGCTTCACCTAATCTTTGCCTTGTCATTATTCTTCTCCCCATCACTGTTACATTTCTTCTCCCCCTTTGATAGAAATGCCAAAGGTTAAAAGGCATATTTTGTCTTAATCTTTGCTTCTTTATCTCTACTACTCCCCCTGATGAGTAGCCCACTTCTCATCAATCCATAGTGAAAGATCTTCAATTAGTCTAGTAGATTGATGCATCACTAGCATCCTAGTTGATCTTGGGTACGGGTATAACCCCTAACTTACCTTTGATATATTCAAAGGTAGCCTTAGGTAGTGTCTTAGTGAATATATCTACCAACTACTCCTTACTTGGTACGTGCTAGAGTCTCACTTTCTTTTCCTGTACTCTTTCTCTCAGAAAGTAATACTTCAAGTCAATCTATTTAGTCCTAGCATGCAATAATGGGTTCTTAGAAATGTTTATAGCACTAGTGTTATCACAATGTATGATCACCGATTCTATCATATCCTTTGTGAATCCTTCCAAGACATCCCTTGTCCATATATCTTGTGTACAATTCATGGATGCAACTACATACTCTTCTTATGCTATAGATTGAGAAATACAAGTTTGTTTGTTACTGGTCCAAGATACTAGTCTACCACCTAGAAAGAATGCACAACCATTTGTGCTCTTCTGATCATCTACATTCCTTGCCCAATCAGCATCAGTCACTACTTGCAAAGAAAAATTGCCTTTATATGGATACCAAAATCCATAATCAACTATCCCTCTAAGATATCAAAATATTTTCTTTACTGCTGTCATATGTGTCTCCTTAGGGCTCTTCTAAAATCTTGTTACTAAACCAACTGCATGGGAAATATCCGGTCTACTATGAACAACATAATGAAGTTTACAAATCATAGATTTGTATTCCTTCTCATCCACTGAGGTTGAATCATCTTCTTTTGACAATCTACAACCTGTAACCATAGGTGTTCCAACCAGTTTATAGTCTTCCATTCCAAAAGCCTTTAACACTTCCCTCACATACTTAGGTTGGCTAATAAAAATATCACCTTTCATCTATTGTACTTGCAAACCAATGAAAAATTTAATCTCACCTATCAGATACATCTCAAACTCTTCCTTCATCTCATCTATAAAATTCATACTCATATCCTCATTTCCTCTAAATATGATATCATCAACAAATACTTATGCAATCAACATCTTGTCTCCTTTAGTCTTCAAATAAATATTGATGTCCTCACTTGTTCTCTAAAATCCTATCTTTATCAGATGTGCATGAAGTCTTTCAAACATACCCTTCATTCTTTCTTTAATCCATATAAAGCTTTATACAGTTTGCATACCATATTCTTATCTTCTGACAATGCAAACCCATTTTCTTGTTCAATAGACACCTCTTCTTCAAGAATACCATTCAGAAATGCTAACTTTACATCCATTTGCTAAAATTTAAAACCTCTAAAGGTTCCAAATGCAAGTAGCATTCTAACTCCTTCAATCCTAGCAATCAGTGAAAAGGTCTCTCCATAATATTCACCTTCCTCTTGTGCATAGCCTTTGCAAACTAGTCTTGCCATGTTTCTAACAACTTCACCATTATTCATTCAACTTGTTTCTAAATACCCACTTTGTACCAATCACATTTTTTTATCATCAAGGATATAAAAAAGTGACCAAGTGTTGTTTTTCTCAATTTGATCAAGCTCTTCATTCATTGCTTTTATCTAATCATCATCCTTAAGAGCTTCTCTCACTATCTTCGGTTCAACTATGGAAATCAGACATGCAATTTCTCCAATTTTTCTTCTTGATTGTACTCCATCATTCTGGTCATGTATTATTTGGTTTGCTGAGTGATTAGAATTCACATATCTAGGTATAACCGGTTTCGGTAAAGAAGTTTCTTCTAGTTATTCATCTTCATCTTCTTCATCTACCGGTTGAGAATCTTCCTCTACAGTGTTCTGCTCAACATCAATTTGAATCTTCTAGTTCAATAATCACTATCTTATATTATCAACTTCATGAGACTTGCTGATATCATCAAATTTGTTCACAACTAGGGTTTCCGGTCTAAATGCTCTTCCACAATCTTCACAATACACTATCAACTTTTCCAAAGTAGCAGTCAAAAGTTGTTCTATGTTCCTGTTGCTCTCTAGATGTGCTCTAAAAAATTTTAAGTGAAAAATGAGACTACAAAACACTTTTTATTTTCCTTTTACCATATTGGTTGAACATAGCATAATCACTATTCAACTCTAAAACTTGATATTGGCACACATATCACATTTAATTTACCAAATATATCTCAAAATTACTTTGTAACATCATCTAGAATCAAAACATGTAGATTTGACTTACTGCACACCATTAAGGGGGTCCGAAAATGCATTTGACAGTATGTTCCCCCTAAGCTTCATCATAGCTTAGTTTACCAGTGAATGATTCTCCACACGAGGTGAAGAATTGGAGTCCTCAAATGGTATCTCCTCACTTTTCTTCTTTCATATCTTGTTCATCTTGCTTTTTGTTTCTTCAACATCAACTTTCTTTTTTCCCTTTTCATCAACAAACTGATTAACTAGTTGGTTCATTTTATCTCTACAAAACTTTGCAAGGTGTCCTGATTTGTGACAATGGAAGCATGCCATTCCAGATGTGCTCCAGGGTCCAACATTTCCTCTACCAGCTCTTCTTTGGCAATTCATAGCAACATGACCAATGTTGTGACAAACAGAACATGTCACATTCCATCTATTCTCCATTTTATATACACTAGACCAGCTCACATAAGGTCTTTGCCAAGTAGGGTTCCTTCGCTCATTGTAAGATCTCTTCCAAGTACAGTTCCTCCAGTCATTGTAAGATCTCTACCAAGTAGGATTCTTCGAGTCATTGAAATATCTCTCCCATTCGCCATTAGACCTCTGACCATGTAAGATCTCAAATTGTTCATTCTTGACCTGCACTTAATATCTCTATGCCCATACTTGTTGCAATTGAAGAAATACCCATTAAAACTTCTTGGCTTATATCCTTTATATGCATTAGATCTATATCCATTAAAAGCACTGGGTCTACTTCTACAAACATTATCAATATGACCTACCTTATGATAATTAAAGTATATTGGTTTGTAGGTTTTCTTACTAGTGTTCTTCTTTTTCTTCTTTGGTGTATATTTCGCTTCATGCAAGGTGTCCTTGCTACTTGATGGCTCTCTTTATTGAAAGGTTATGAATCCCAAGCCATGTGCATCTCCATTCAGCCTTTGTGACTGAATCTAGTCATCAAGCATAGCACTGCTCTTATTGAATTTAGCTAGTATCTCATTTGCATTAGCCAACTCCTTGGTAGGTTCCTCATTAATTTTAGTAAGAATCTCTCTAAGAGACATAGCCATGTCTAGATCAGCATGTATTTCCACTTTTCCCTCATGAAGTTATGCATGCAAGGCACTAATCTCTTGGTTCAACTTTAAAATCTCATGATCCTTACCTTTTATTGTGTGTTCAGCTGTCCTTCTAGCTTCCTGATCTTGACTCATCCTGATGGTAAGGGCTTCTAGTTCTCTCCTTAGATTTTCCTTATCCTCCTTCAGCTTATCCACCTCATTAACCAAGGCATCAATGTTTGCTTCATTAGATGAACTTATTTCAATGAATTCCATCAAGTTCTTAGCCAACTCTCTTCTCTTAGCCAATGAAGCTTTGTACTTGACCTTTAGTTCCTCATAGGATTCTTCAGATTATGAAATCCTATTTGAAAGCTCTTGTTTACTCATTTGAACCTTCCCCCATGCTATCCTCAAGGATCTTTATGTCAAAGGGTTAAGCTTTTTCACAAAGAGGACCTAATAATCTAATACCAATTGTTAATGTGAGGATTTGGTTGTTACTGAGAAGTGGGGTGAATCAGTAATAACAATAAACTCTAATATTTCTGCAATCTGAAAACACTTCACCCAAAACACTTCATAACTAGTACCGATAACTGATCAAACAATCACTTAAATCAGATTTAACAAAACATTACCAGTACCTACTTAAGTGTTCATCATTAAGAAAATATAGTAAGGACATCAAATGAATAACTCAATAATCCATCCACAACATGAACACAGATATTTTTCACATGGAAACCTAAATGGGAAAAACCACAGTGGGAATTGGTACCCACAAAATTTTTACTCTTTTAGAATGCGCCCTATTTAAGGCCGAGCCCAATTAGGAGCTTTACAATAATGCCCAGTTAAGAAAAAACCCTATTAAGAGTCACACGGTGAAGGGATTTTAACCTCATCTTTTTTAGGAGCTCTACCTTATTAGGAGCAACCTTGCTGAAGGATTTAAACCCAAATTAATGAGCCACTTAGTTAAGGGATTTACAAGATCAGGCTTGTTAGGACCTACCCACTTAAGAGATTTTAATATTACTACAACTGTTAGAGAACAACATATAAATGATCTGATCAATGTGC
This sequence comes from Cryptomeria japonica, assembly GCF_030272615.1. NCBI lineage: Eukaryota > Viridiplantae > Streptophyta > Pinopsida > Cupressales > Cupressaceae > Cryptomeria > Cryptomeria japonica. Next base: position 190,788,125 of record NC_081411.1, read on the forward strand.
TCTCTGCTTGCTAATATAGATCCATTTCAGCTACAATCTGCTTCACACATGCAGACATCTCAATCTGGTTCGACACACTCTTCTTCTCTGATTACCGACACACTAAACCTTCTCAAACTTGATGTAAATAGACTTTACAATTAGGTCGGTTACAAAGCCCCAAGAAAGTTCAAAATACATTGAATCTACATCATAGATCATATCAAATCATTACAAATCATTACAAATCAGAACAAATTTCAAGACAATTAGAGTTGTTGAATGATCATAACACATCACCGCACATCGATCTGATAAGCTGTCAAACCCTTATCAGATTCTAATAAGTACTTTGTTGTTTCCCAATAAATTTGATCCTTGTACATGCTTAAATGCAATATTATCATCATACATGGTTTCTTACGTGTCACCACTATGTAATGAACATGATAAGATTCACCGCCAAACAATAAAACATCACCAGTTAAAGATCTTGTTAACCGTTCTCAAACCTTGCACTTTATAAACAAAAGTCAATTACAAACATGACTTCCTATTCCTTAAACATGATGTGGTTCTAGTCATAGACTCATTATAATATCATAAGAATACATTTCAAACCGCAATGATTAACTCAACAAAGATCACAACTACAACCATCTCCGTCTTTGTTCCTGCTTACCATTTCACTGTCAACTTAGCAAACATTACATTACTGGTTAGGCTTAGATAACTTAGATAATATACCAAACATAAACAAACATGGTTTTCATCAATGACAACACAAATAACTAATCATCATATCATAATTATATCATCACCAACAGTCCCTTATTAGGTACATCATCATCTCTATCAGTTATGCCAATATGCCAACACATGTTTTTCCTCACTCTATGACTCAACTAGGGAACTTAATTGGGGGCTCTTTGTTATTAGAGGTGGTGCTTCTTCAACATCAAATATCTTTGGGTAGCAACATGATTTCCCCTCTTTCTCTCCCCTTTCTAAGGTTCCACTATTTTCTTTGTGAGTGCATTATTTATAAATTGATGTTCTTTCTTGCATAGAATTATCCTTCATGTGAGCACATATTTATTCCTTGGACGAGACCTATTTCCTACTTGAAATGGTGTATTTTATTAATAATCTCTCCTTAGATAAAATTTCTGAACCTTCTTCTTTCACTTCCTTTCTCTTTGAAAATTACCTCTTCTTTTGTATGGTGTTATTCATCACCTTATGTCCTTTCTTGCATAGAATTATCCTTCATACGAGCACATGTTTTTTCCTTGGTTAGTATCCATTCATTGTTTAAAGTGATGCATCTCTTATGAATAACCTCTTTAGAAGATGTGTAGTTATTCTTCTTGTCCTCTTGACTGGGGAGCAAGGATGGTTCTTTCCCTCTCTCTCTAAACTATCACTATTCCCTTAAGGGACTGCATTTTCCATGTGTTGATATCCTTTCTTGCAATGGTATGTCTCTTATGATCAATCCGTCCTTATGGGAATATGTGATTTTTCTTTCTTTCTCTCCCTCTTTGAAGATTATAACTTCTTTTTGAGATGCATTTTACATTCATGTGAGTATACTATCCCTAATATCTCCTCATAATATTGTGTAATTCTTCTCATTGTCCCTATACTTGGGGGACAATGATTTAATTCTATCTCTCCTCTCTAAGGATATACTTTTCCTTTGTGGAGTGGTGTTTTCTCATGATTTAGTACCATTCCTTGTGTGAAGTTATTGTTCTCTCAAGGATTCTCTCTTATACAAGAGGTGTAAGTCCTTGGCTATAACCTCTTCTTCACTTGAAAATGTACATCTACCATAAACTTATGCCTCACATTGGGTCAAAAGTGTGTCATCCTTCATCAAGAATCCCTTTCACCTAGAAAATGGAGGAAGGTATGAATTCTTGTTCTCGTTCCTTTCTTTTGGTAGAAGATGTTATGTTTTTTCAAGATAGCTACTCTTGGTGATAGATTTTTTTTGAGAAAATATCTCTTCTCCTCGAAGGATCTCCTTTACACTTGTTGCAAGATATCTCTTTTTCAAGTATCTTATCCTTGCTTGAAGAGTATTCTCTCTCTATCTTGGATTTATGACATTTTTGCCTAAAGGATATCTCCTTGGTGTTGAAGGTAAGGTATACTTGTCTCTAGCTTTTGTAAGACATCAACATGGAACTATGTTGACATCTTAAGGGGGGGCACCCATATTGATCCCTTTGTACTATATTGTACTATACTCTTGCATATCATTTTTATATATCTTAAAAGGGGTGTTCATTCTCGGAACAAGAGTAAACATTGCTAGAGAAATATGCTTCACACTTGAAACCAAATGCAACATTTTATATATGTCTTAGACGGGGTTACACATCACCAAAAATAAGAAATTCTTAAACGGAATGGCCTCGAAACTAGGAAAGTAACTTCGCAACGTGGTATTTACCTATTTGCATACACAATCACCCCTTGGCATTTGAATTACGTGTCCTAAATAGGTCGAATCACACTCAAACATAGAGAAAAGAATCTAACACAGGGTGCTATACACTAAAAAACATACATCACTTTCACACATGCACGAGGATGGGTGAAACTAGCTAAAAATAGCTAGACTATTCTTACTCTCCTCCCCACAGGGATCACCTAGATAAAGACATCTAGCGTGTATCCATGATCTCTCTTCTTCCTCTCATGAACTCATAGTTTTTCTAGTGATAGTTCATGCATGATGCTTGTTTTTGTCTTTTATGTGATCACTTATGCTCATCAGATGGATTTTTCTAGGAATGATATTAGCTGTTGAGATATTTTGATATCGAGGTCTCTTTGGCTAGTTGACTTGAGGTATTCTTTTTAGTCTTTAGCTTTTGGGTCTTGTGTGCATTTGTGTCTTTGCCTTTATTTTTGTTTTTGTATTTATTTGTCTTTTTAGTTTATGTCTTGCTATATGTTCCCTTGCATATGTTTGAGTCAGTTAAGATCCTAAGATTGGGGGCTTAGTTCCTCGAAATTAGTGATATCTTATAATCTTTTTGTTTTTTCTCCACATTCCTCATCCTCTTCTACTTTACCACGAGTATTTATTAAGCACATACTCCTACTAAACAAGGAGCTAAATGTAGCATCCTAAAATTGCACGCTTTGCAATTTTGACTACATTTGAGGCCCTCACCTTAGCGGTCTCATCTCGATACTTGATCAGAAGCTACTTGTGCCTCCTCCATGCAACCAAGCTTAATTTTCCCATCCTACACCTTGCATAAGCCCTTAACCCTAACCTAATATGGGGTAGGACTAGGGCACTACACTTTGGTCCTCACTGGGACTGGGATGGCACACCTTTGTCCTCCCCAATTGGGGCCAATTTGAGAGGAAATTTCTCCTTCATGTTGGCCTATGTCAAAAAATCAATAAGCTTGACGATAGGAAAGTATATAAGGAGATTCTCCCCTCTCATTTGGCATCCATCCATCAATCATACACAAGGACCATAAGGCGATAAGACAAAGAGATAACATCAAGAATTAATCATCAAGCATTCTTCAAGACTGCGTATTCTTCATCTATCCATTGAAGCAACATTGTATCATTCATTTGCAAGCATGTGTGTGTGTAAGGGTTTTGTCATGTTCATATGATTTCATACAACATTTGTGATTACATTCAAGAGGCAAGGCATCATCATCAATAATTTCTTATCGAATGTATACATTTCAATTATTTTCTTTATTATTTGCAATATTTCATTCAAGGTTGATTCCTCAATCAGGGTTTGACTTAGGAAAACCCCTATTCCCAACACATTTCCCTCTCCTTTTGTGTGTAGGAAATAGGTTGACAACTATACTTTTAGAAGTAAGCTTCAAATACAGAGACAAAAAATTCCTTTTCGGCGGTCAAAAATATCAGAGGACTAGCCCTGGTCCCTGCACACGGTCCCTGCTATTTTAGGTGGTTTCCATAGAGCATCTCAAAATCATTTCATACTTCACATATCCAGGTGCATGATGAAATCCTGAATTTATAGCTCATTGTTTCCACATATTTTGTCTTCAATTCCAGCATTTTATTTATTTTAACAATTCAACTTACAAAATAGGAAAACCCAAATTAACCCAATCTACTCAACATTCAGTCCTTGTCTTATTTAGGATTGGATCTAGTGGATTTATCTCTTTTTTTGAATGTAAAGTCCTCCAAGTGAAAGTTGACTTAGTAATTTCTCCCTTTGATGTGGTGAATTTTCTAAGCTCAAATATTCCCCTTTACAATGACTTATTTCAAGTCCAAGGAAAAAGTGTAGGAAACCGATCTCTGTCTTTGAAAAAAATTCGTACAAAGCAACTTTGATTGTTGTAATGGTTGTGGCTAAATCACCTACTATCGGTAGATCATATACATAGAATAGTATGAGTAAAATAGAGTCAAATTTTCTTATCATATAAATATTTGGATCAGATATATATTGCATGATATTTTGAGATAGAAGATAAGAGCCCATTTTAGCATACCAAGCTCTAGGTGCCCACTTGAGGCCATAGAGAGATTTCTTGATTTTGAATAGCAAGGAGGAATTTTGTAAATACCCTTGTGGCTTCTCTATGTAGATCCCCTCCTTCAGATCAGCATGAAGAAATATATTCTTCACATCCATATGATGTACCTCTCACCTTCTTTTTGTTGCAATGTCAAAAGCCAAACGAAGGGAGTACATTTTTGTCACTAGAGCAAGAGTCTCAACATAGTCAATTTTATAAACTTGCTAAAAGATTTATGCTACCAATCCTACTTTGTATTTTCTCACTTGTCTATCTTTTGATTTCTTTTTCCTATAGACCCTTTTACATTTAACAAGCTTGTGATTGGATAGAAGAACCAATTCCTACGTTTGATTTGCAATGAGGGAGTTGTACTCCTCATTCATGACTACTTCCCAAAGGGGATTCCGTACATGTTTTGCATAAATCTAAGGGTTAGATGCTTGAACGAAATAGGCATGCATCCACATGATGAAATTGATAGCTAAGAGTTCATCGATTGACATGATGGGATTGATATCTAAGAGTGCATCAGGGATATCATATATATTAGCTAGGCTCCTTGTTCTTTGATATCTCACACCAGAAATTCAATCATCACTAGAATCCCAATAAGGAGTTGGATGTGGATCTACACATGCATACTCTTGTTCCTTTGATTAGAATTATAAAATATCTAGATTAGAGTGACTACATGTATCATCTTTGAGATCTATAAGAGGAGGAAACATAGAAGTAGTGGCGTCTTGATTCTAAGATGCATGCATAGGAATTTCATCAAAATACACGTCTCAATAAAGATTATTTCTATTAAAATATCTAGTAGATGATATAGCTTTACACCATCTAGATATCCAACAAAGGTTCATTCTTTGATTTGATGCTCCAAATCCTTCCACTTGTCTCTAGGAATGCATTCCCATGCACATGATCTGAAAATGTGGAAATGTGTGGCTTTTGATTGGTTACCTTGCCATCTTTGAGAAGGTGTTTTTCTAGTGATATATTTGTAAGGAGATCTATTTTGTATGTATGAAGAAAAGTTGATTTCTTCAACCCACAATTTGGAAGGAACAAACCTAGAATGTAGCATGCAACTGAACATCTCATTGAAAGATTAGTTCTTCCACTCAACTACCTCATTCTATTAGAGAGTGTAGGGAATTATGTTTTGTAACTATATTCTTGCTTCATCATAGGAATGTTGGACATTATTGTTAACATACTATTCCCATTATCTATGTGGAGGATCTTGATCATTTTGCCAAACTGCTCATCTACATGTGCTTTGAAAATTATGCGATTCTCAATTACTTTAGATTTGAACTTGAGAAAATACACCCATATGTATTGTGTTTAATAATCAATGAATGTTAGGACAAATCAGGATTTTCTCATGGAAGCTTTAGGAAATGAACCCATAAGAGAAGTATGAACAAGCTCTAAAGGAGAATGCATTCCACTTCGATAACTTTTCTAGTGAATGCTTTCCAAAAGCATGACCTACACAAATTTCATTAGAAAATTCTACGCTAGGCAAGCCTTTCATAATCCCCTATTTTCTAACTTACTGCATGTATCTAAAGTTTAAATGATTCAATATTTAATGCCAAAATTTACTTTAATCACATGCATGTGTTAGCAGTATAATAGAATTTGGTTTAGAAACAAAGTCAAAAAAAGTGTATAGATGAGATTTACATGTCAAATATGCTCACCAAATCTTGGGTGAATTCAATTCCCTTTATAGTGCTAGTATGTGTCATTTGATAGATAGAGAGAAGATTAAAAGAAAGATTTGGAATGTGCAAGAGATTCTCAATACTTCCAAATACAAGCTCTACCATCCCTATTCTAGTTGCCTCTAGTGAAGAGTCATCACCCATGAAAATAGGACCAACATAAGGTTTTAAAGAGGAGAGATTATCTTTTGTGGTTGACATGTGAGGTAAATCTCTAGTCAATAATCCATGCATCTAGAGAAGAATGCATAGCAGCTAATACATGTGCATTATGTCTTGTTTCTAGTACTTTTTCTTCTTGCTTCTTCTTGAAACTTTTAGGAATAATATTACCAAGATTATTGTGATCTATGGAGAAGAAGGCTGTAAGTTCTATTAAGAATATTGAAGAAAACTAAGCCATCTAAATAGGGGGGAAAGAGCTATCCAGTTTCTAGAATATATCAACATTATCTTTTATACTTTATAAAATTGAGATGGTTCCACCAAAGCCATGCTTCCCTCTTACGGGGTCCACTCATCGCACATCAGCTTCTCTCGCTCCTTCCCCATCCAAGCAAACCGGAGCCACAGTTACTGTTAGGGGCCAATATGGTTACTTTTCTCATGCTCCGATTTTATTTTCATATTTCACTAATACCGGTTCAAACGTCATTTCGATTTTAGCAGGCGTGTGTTGGTCCGAGGTTTTATTGCATCTAGGGTTTTGAATTCATAGAAATTATGACAATGTTTTTCGCAATAAAGTATCTTAGGGCAGATCCCTAGAGTAGTGCTTTCCAAAGGACTATGTTTTGCTTTACTTAGGGATAGGGTTTGAAAATCTACACCAGTACAGCGCATTCAAATTGGTTTCTGCTTTTTGTTTTCTAAGTATTGTTATGAGATCACACAAAGGTTGGATTTTAGCCAAAAATGCGAGAGAATTTGTTGGAACTGGAAGGGAGTCTTTTTTGAAGGTTCTGGTTTTTCAGGCACCGAGTCATGGTAAACCGAGGAACGAACTGGTGTTAACGAAGAAGACTGCGCTAGGTTTGTATATTGGAAACTGAGGGAGATCTGTGCAAAGGGAAGGCCTTTTCTTATCTGCTGGGAAATTTGGTGGAATCATTATGAGTCAACTATTCTCACTGCAAAGTTTAGTCCCTTAGTGAAGGAAGTAGCCTGCATGAACCCAACAAACATTTTCACATCTTTCTTTTTAATCTTACCAATATATAGTAATATGACCATAACAAAAAATCTCCTTGGAATAATTAAATGTGGCACATATACCCTAGGTAAATTTACTGCTTCTGATTTCTGTCCAGTTCTTGCTTCTAACAGTATCTGTACCGCAAAAACTGCGTCCTGAATAAACAAATTGCCCAATTAGACATACTCTAAAAAAAAATCGACAAGTAAGGAGAGGGGGAGGGAGAAGGAAGTGATCTAGGGATTGAGTCCCTGGCAAGTGACCAATCGCATATTAAACGAAATAACTCAACTGTAATTTTCCTCTGCTATATCGCTCTTGATAGAATTGCATTTTTCATTGCATGCTATCTTTTGCATTTTTCTTTTGTTCATGAAACTTTGACATTTTCTGTCAAGATTATATTTCTCTGCGATGACATTTTCTGTAATATTAATTTACCCAGAGTTACACCATAAATCAGCTACACATATCATAAACTCTGGAAGCTACATGACTCTGACTATGTTTCTCTGGTATGACAAACTCAGAAGGTAATCTTTATTTTTCGTTGCCCTTATGCTTCATTGTCAGATTACTAACTTTTTCAGTATTATTAATAAAATTTAATAGAATAAAATAAATTTCTCTCTTTAATTTTTTCAGGTTAAATGATATCTTATTTCTACATAATATAAATATGCTAGTTATACACTCTTGCGAGATCTTATTAATATTGAATATTCCATAAGACAAAATATGTGAAATATGAATATATGAAGATATAACATCACAATCAAACTCTATTTAAGAGTTGCATATCTATTACGGAAATACTCACTATTTATCCTCTTTATATCTTCTAGATGGGAACCTACAATGACATTCCTTAGCAAGTCGTTTGCAAATTGAAAAGGCTGGATAATCTCACTTGGCGTTTAAATTCAACGATTTTATTCGCACTGGAAATCCTTTAAGCATAATGCCCGGCAATCCTTTATCTTTCGAAATTATAATGCGTAGCCATCGGTTCAATGAAAAGCCCAAAGACACTTTCTTATTAAAAATGAGAATATATGAACCTTGAAATTGACTCCCCTAGGTATGGCCAACGAAGCATCTTACAAATGAAACATGTTAAAAAAGTTATCAGAAATGATTGTTAACTCAAACTTGATAACCACGAACATTTCGAAGACATAAACAGTACAGATAGTGCCAGCCGCCATTAATGACGCCCATGTTTTTCCATATTGAGAACCACATAATCTCAATAATGTTTAGCACACTCTATTTAAAAAAAATGTATTATAACTTTTCCCTTTGGATTTTGATTTGCGGGAGTGAGAAAGAATGTTTACCAAAAAAAATTTTTAATATATTGAGTTAGTTTTAGGAAAAAGAGGAATTTTGAAATGCAGCAGTGACAAACTGTTTATACATAAACTTGTTTTATGCACTCGTTAACTTATAGAAAAATCGGGGTAAAACTGAAACAGCAGGTGAACGTTGTCCATTACTTGGCGTTCTAATAAATAAATAAAGTGTAAATTATTTATTTAGGTTAGAAATTGAACAGATATGCCCTTCATTTAACCACAAAATTATTGTTCAAACATTCAATGGCGACCCTGCAACAAAAATAACAACTGTTCGTGTACCCAATATAAAAAACTTTAGATGACAATGGACCGTGACTAAAAGAGCCCAATCAAAGGGGTCCTTTTGTCTCTTTATCTAAATTCATGATGGACACAAACTAGTTACTTATATGAAACAGCACTAGGAAAAGGAAAAATTCATTAAATATAGTTAAGAAGAAACATCTTAAATCTAGGTAAGAAGAAACATAGTAAAAGTAGTCCCAGATTTGGTACTAAGGAGTTGTAGGAGGATTATCATGCCCAATACCTGGACTATGATCATTCACATGAATATCCTTCAATGCTCTCCTTTTGCTTACATACCTCACAACACCACTAATATGAAACTGGGAGTGTCCATTTTTCTCAACAGAAATGATTGAAAGTCCTCCTGGTTGAAAACTACTCTCTCTCCCTTTAATTTTTGCAGCTTCTGCTTCAACTTTCAGAGTAGATATTGGGGGAAGATGATTGCCCTCTCCTATGAGCTTACGAGCATCACACAAGTAAAATGAATGAAGCATAAAAGAGATGAAAAGCACGAGGGCTACAAAAGAAGATGTATGAGTGAAAAAAATCTTCATACTGCGACTAATTCTCAACTAAACTTTAAAAACGTAAACAATGAAATAAACAATGGAGAAAGCCAAATTTTTTGCTTAAAATTTCTCCATGGGTTGGTCGCATTTATAGTGATTTACGCAGATATCCTCAACTATAAAAATATTTGAGTCTTTTTACACTTTTCAAAACGATTGGGCTTAATTTTTTTTTCGGCTCACGTTTTTAGTTGTCCTTTCGTGTTTTGTTAATTTCCAATATGAAAACAACCGTTCCAGTGCTACAAGCAGCGTCCAAATTTGATGGCTCTATGACTGTATTTAACCATTTTTTTAATCTACATATATAAAACTCCATCATACAAAAGGCTTTTTCTTAATAGTTTATCTAAAATAAGGAAAGATTGTAGAAAATATCATATAATTTATGATATATTTTTTAAAATTAAAAATATTTTATATAAAAGACAAGTCTCATAAATGATCATTACAAAAGATCGGCTTGATAGAGAAATTTGAGAATAAAATTTAAACCTGGCAAGAAGTTAATCAAACTAATTTCAAAATTTTAAAAAAAGTGAACTGAAGAAATGAGAAAAGAAGATTAAAATTTTAACTATATCATAATTGTAATCAACTTCTTCAAAATCAAGCATTAGGTGCAAATCTTGCTTTGAAAATGATCAAAGATCCATCAACAAGACGGTTTAGGTTAACACAGGCCAAATATATTGATATTGCAGACACTAGGAATCTTCGAGAGTTAGTAAGCCCTCAAAGGGTTCTAGAATTTTGAATTTCTTACTTAGGAATAGACCCCTTATTACAGATTTCATTACTTAGGATATCCATGATGGTTCATCTTGTCTCTTTTGGGAGGATTCATGGGGGCTATCCATGCATTGATAGCTTAGTTTCGATTCAAAGATTGAGATCTTGGTGTAAATAGAATTGGGGTGTTTTGTTTAGAGATTACATAGTTTTATCAGAGAATGATCCTTCTATCAATAGAAGTTGGAAATTTTTGAAGGATTGCCTTTACCTAATGATGAAGTTCTACAATTGCAAGATATATTAAAGAATCTCTAGGTGATCATTAGATGTGGTTGTGACTCATTAAGTTGGACTCCCTATAAGACTCGACAATACATTGTTAAGGTTGGTTAATCTCTCTTAGCTAATCAGGATTAATAATAGTTTGGGAATCTCCTAGAAACTCTTATGGAGTGGTAAGCTAATACCAAAAGCAGGGGTTTTTGCATGGTTGGCTCTTAAAAGGAAAATTCTGACAACAGAAAGATTCAAGAAGATAGGATATGAAGGACCCTCTAAGTGTTTTCTATTGAAAGCATAGGAGGAATCAGTTGATCACCTTCTTCTAAATTGCCAATTTTCTACTAACTGATGGAGTTGGTTTTGTGCTAGACTAGGTTGGGTTTCAGCTCTCCCTAATGATATAGTGACTTTGTTTCAGGGTTGGCCTATAAGACCAAAAGATGGCCTCCTTAGTTCATTATGGTAAATCTGGAATGAAAGAAAGAGGAAAATCTATGACAACAAAGCAAGGAAGGTAGACTCAATTCTCATCTATATAGAAGGGTCAATAGTGGAAAATATCAACATCAAACTAACTTTGAATGAAAATATAAAAAAAAAAATTATGGATTGGGATGCAAGAATGCATCTATGGTGGAATGAACTAAACATCCCTCCTCACTTTGGGAGTTTGAATCAAAGAAGGAATCAGGTTGCCCGTGTCCCTCCTAGGTTTGGATGGTTAAAATTGAACTTTGATGGTGCCTCCAAGGGCAACCCAGGTCAATTTTAAATAGTATTCATAATCAGGGATCATGAAGGCATAGTCAAAGGGAAAATATCTTGCCCCATTCTCCCAGATACCAACAACATTGTAGAATTCAGTGCCCTTCTAATTGGTCTAACAAAATGTATTAACAAAGGAATTAAGTTTTCAGAGATTGAAAGGGACTTTGCTATTTCCATAAGCATTGTTCTGTCGACCACAACCCATAATTGGAGATTACAAGCTTTGTTGGAGAAAATTCTCTCAATCATGATGAATTTGGAAAATTTCTCATGTCGACATATATATAGGGAAGTGAATGGGGAATCGGACTTGCTTTCAAAGTTAGCAGCATAAGGAGATGAATTCTGATGGTGGTTGGATGACCTTCGTTTGTAGGGAAACTAAAACATTTCTTCTGTTAGTAGCTATGTTAAAAGTTTAAATTCAAATTTCAAACTTCCTATTTTCCTGCCAAAAAATTGAAATATTAACGGTCTATGTCTCCAATCAAATTCGGGGTTCAACATTTCCTTTCTATTATTAATTCTTATTTCTGAATGATCTGGACTTCCTCTAGCAATCTTAGCTCATGTGGATTCCTACCTGTGCCTTTCTTCCTGAGTGGTAGTTGTGGGCCTACCTTTTTTCTCATTCTTGATAAGAGAGTCTACCTAATTTTGTCAGTCCGAGCTAAATTTGTAACCAGGATAGAGGATCTACAAAATTGGCAAAATGCTATTTTCTTTGAGTGAAGCAGGGCAGCTCTCATTAAATGCACCATGATCACTAGCAAGGTGATCGAAATCAATATTTCATAGGATCCAAGCAATTTGTTTGATCCCCGAGCAAACTCATATATGCTTTAATAAGGATGACATTATAGCCCACTTGCCTTGTTTTGTGCCCAATTCAGAAGGAGTAGTTAATGCATCAAATTATCTTGTCCAACTTTTCATTCCACTGGAGTTTTTATTGTTTCAATATGGCATGTATGTAAGGAGTTGTCATCTTCCCTCATTAATGATGACAAAACAAGTGCTACCGTTTGTCATAAAAACTATTCCTAGCTTCTCGCCTAAGTTATTTCGGCAAAATCATTCTTTCTCCATTTCGTCTAGAAAAAATAGAGCTCTGGTTTTCTTCTTCAAGTGGTAGAATTATCAGAATGCCCTTCTATAATTATCAACAAAAATGGTGTTTGGACAAGGACACCTAGATAGGAAAGAGTACTGTAGAGATAATACGTAGATTTTATCCAAATTTGTCACCTCTTTAATAGATTGTGATATCTCTAAAGATGAGGTTAGAGCTTTAGCTACGGAATTGTTCGAGGCAAAATTGCTTGGTGGGTTAGAAATAACTTTCAAATATACATTGAAGGGCACGGACTCACCTAGACCAGGGGACCTTGATGCTTTAAGTGAACTTGGAGACACCGTAAATTTATACCCTCATCTTCAAGATCCAAAAGGACCTGCACTTAACAGTCACATACAATATGCTAGTATGGCCGCAGATTATCTCAAATGGTAGGTTCTGACCAATATGTCCTTGGACCAAGATAAGGAGGTTATTTTTAAAGACATTGCCATTCTGAATGGCTTCCTTGAGGCTGATGAAGAGGATAGTGGACTTGGGTTGGAAAAAAACCAAAATGCAAATGAAGGTGGCAATGGGAATTGTGACGGGCTAGTGGAATCTCAAATGGAAAATGAGGGAGTTGGCAGTCGAGGGGGGTCAAATTGGAGCAGGTAACCATGGAAGGGGTCCAGGTGGTGGAAAAGGCAAAGGCTGCCCTCCGCTCTGCAGAAATGGTGGTTAGGCTGGAACCTCTTTGGATAGCCAAGAATAGAAGGCTTTAAGCAAGGTTTTAGCTCTGTTTATTAGAACATTGTTTCTTTTTGGAAGTTTCTTGGTCTTATGTTTTATCAGTACATTATGGACTTCATGGAGGAATGAATCCTCTATTTTGTTTGATGTCCTAATTCTCTGTTGACTCATTTGATTGCTGGTCGATACTACTCATATGGTATTATTTTATATTTGAATATTTTATGAATATAAAACTACTCGGCTCTGCAGAAAATAAAATATGATAATTGTAAAAATCGAAAACTCTTCACATTTTTCATTTAAGATTTTTATTTTTAATATTAATGAAAATTTTTGAAATAAAAGATATTTGCGATAGTTATTTGAGTAATAATGGGTTTTGAATAGTCATTTCAGTTATTTGATAACTAAGGTACTGTCTGATTTTTTTAATTCGATTTCAAGGTCATGAAAGGTTTTTTCCAACCTTTTTTGTTGACCCTTATAATAGCCAACAAAATTAGAAGGTAAAGCAGTTTCCCACCTACTACTTATTAAACATAGACTCGGGCCCTCTGCAGTTTTATTGCCATTTCCATACTAATGAAAAAGTATATTTTAGTAGTATCGTGGACCGTCTTCAGTTCTCTACCCTTTATTCACTCTCCACACGGTCAGGCACCTGTCTATGTAAACAAATATAATTATTTGCTTTATTATCCTAATTATATCCATTGTTTTACGAGGCACCTATTAACGAGAGTAGGTATGCTCAGGCTTTTTCCCCTATTTCGTTGGTGCTTGACATTTAGACAAGCTTAAGTTGTTACCACATCATTCAAAGAAGGTTAATTGGCATTTTTTTTAGTTGAATTTATCGTTAGATAATATACAAGTGTAGTGGATGTTTAAGGGATATAGGGATACAGCTGATAACAACGCTTTTTTATTAAGAAAACTCATATCTTTAATCAATTAGTAAGGTGTATTTTAGTATAAATCGTTTCTCAAACAATTTGGTCTAATTCAAAAGTAAAATTTACATAAAAATAGATGTTAAAATAAATGAAAATTATATGATGTGTTGTAATAGATTTTATAGTTCATGACATAGTTTAAAAAGGCTCACACAAAGGGCCCATCAAATTATGAAACAATCTAACAACTACAGAAATCAAATTCTTCAGATCTGAATTTTAATTATCATCTGGTATGGAATAGAAGAAATCATTACAATTTTAAAAATAATATCATTTATTTGGGATAAATACTTTGAGTTTAAAGTTTTAGTGTTCATCTTTTTCTTCTAATATAGAATAAGTCACCATAGTATTTCTTTAAGTGTACTTTTCTAAACTAATGTTTATTATATTTACACGATATTAAATTGCATATGATTAATAAGTTGATACCAAATTTCATGCTCGCTTTGGAAGACATGAAATAGGAACATCATATTACTTTTGTTGAAGTTTGCATCGAAATGGAAATATATAAGAGACTTCTAAATTCATTTTTAGTGAAGAAGAATGGTAAGTATTTGTCTCATGCATACGATTATGTTAATATTTGTCTCATGCATACAATTATATTAATATTTGTTTCATGTGGATACTTTTGTTATAATATGTGCTAATAAGTGTTTAAGTGGGGCTTCTAGTGGTCCTATTAGAATAATGCTACATAGAATAAAGAGATGGAGAGTCATTATTATTGGATTAGTTGGAACTTGGTATAATTTCTTTTATTTCCTTCTTATTCTAGTGGAGGATTACCAATGTTCACCTTCTTTGATTCAATAAATGATAGCTCAACTAATTGTTAAATGCTAGAGAAAGCATATAAAGATGATACTCCCAACACTTTTTACATCCTATGTAATATTACAATGGTGACTTATGTACCATTTGGGAGAGGCCAGCCTTAAACCACACACACTAAGCAACATATTAATCCTAGAGAATATTAGTCAACTCTGACTGTTTAACACTTTTAAGCCTAGAAGTCAAAGATTAGTGTGTATGATTTAAGCCCTCCATTAGGGAGATAATTTTACCTCCTAATTTCATTGTAGTTAATTAGTTCAGCAAGGATAAGAAATATTGAGCATTAGTGAGGAAGAAAAGGTACTCTCACAAAGAGTTGTGTTCTCATGGTGAAATAGAAGAGTATAGAAAGAAAAATATACTTTCTATTTTTATTTTGTTTTTATCAAATCTTATTTATATAAATTAATGTTACGTTTCTCTCTCCTTTTTTAATCGATAAGGGGTTGAAGTCGAATCACTTTTGAGTAAATCTATGAACCAATGAGACCGCATTTTTGAGGGGCCTCATCATTAGATATGTTCGACATTAACACCCTTATATCTCCTAGTGTCGTCATGCTAGAATGCTCTGATACCAATTGTTAGAATGAACCGAAGGAAAATTGAGAGGGTGGGTGAATCCATTTTCCATAAGTTAAACAATTATTGCAGATTATAAACCTTCTACCGGAGAAAAATGAAAATAGCATAGTTAAAGATAAAGCATGAGAGTACACAGCACACAACACACAACACACAACGCCAATATTTTGACGTGGAAAACCCGATGAAGGGAAAAACCATGATGCGAGACCCTAGCCACAATCAGATAATACTTCTACAATAGTATGTGAAAATATTACAATGGGGATTGCACTTCCAATCAGGCCAACCTCCTAGAGGACACTCCTCAACACAAAAAGGAAGTCTCATTGACTTACATAATCATGTTAGACTATAATCTGAAGGAAATGAACTGTGGAAATAGCATCTCCTAATTCTTGGTTATAGTTCTAGTTAAGCACAGTTGTCTTCCCTACAACAACAAACTCTCCATAACACTTCGTTGAATGATATATCCTTGTTTGCATATTTACCTCTCTTTGATAATGCAGACAAATTATCGAAACCAAAATTACATAAGAATATCTATATATACAAATCATCAACCTTGATAACAAGGTCGGCTAAACCCTCAACCCTAAACTCATAATTACAAATATTATATTACATGATACAAAGACTGACCACCGGACTAATATTATGATTTATATTACATAGAATGGACCTAATTCAAATTCCCAGACAATTACATTCACTGGAAATCCTGCCAAAATCAACTGCAAGATGTTATACCAACCGAAAAAAACCCTTAGTGTCAATAATATCGAATATCCTACCGGACCCAAATAGGAACACCAAATCTTCATGCTAGACAATGTAAAGCCACCAAATAATTGGGACACGATTAAGAGCACCTTTAGCATGTTAAGAACCATTTCATCAAATATCACCAATCGGGAGCAAGAATATCAACCAGTAGTCTAGAACATAATTAATAGCTTTCGGAGCACAAAATCAAAAAACCAACTGAATATGACATACATATAATCATCATGAATATCCTTCCAAAATTGAATCCAACAATTTGAACATACCAGAGTAGAATTTCTGATAACCTCTTCAAAAACCATGTCCAACCGGAGTAGGTCAGCAACCAACCGAAGCAGTGCAACAACCAACCGGAGCAGTGTTGACATCAATGACAACACATAATCAATTACCCCCTTTGGCATTGATGGCAACACTAAATGTGAAAAACCTCCAAGTGCTAAGGAATGCCAACAATCTCCAAGAAACTCTCTCCCCCATGCTGGAATATATTTTTCTATTTTTCACATGGACATCTCTCCCCCTTTGACGTCAATGATGAAGGGCTGATGCCAAGGTATTGAACCAATCAACTAACTACTTCCCCTGAGTAGCAACACCATCTCATCAACGTGGATCAAGAAGATATTTATGATAAGCTCACCAGATTTAATGCATCTCTACATCTCAAAGTCCTTTCCGGAGTAGTGGTGACCCCCAATTGATTTCAAAGATATTCAAAAGTATCTCTAGGAAATGGTTTGGTTATAATATCTACAATCTATTCTTGACTGAGCACATATACGAATTTGACTTCCTTTGCTTCAACCTTTTCTTTCAAGAAATTATATCTTATAGATATCTATTTTGATTTTGAATGTAATACCAGATTCTTTGACATATCAATAGCAGTTGTATTATCACAGTAAATAAGAACAAGCTCATCATAAATTACCCTTATATCCTCCAACATTTTCTTCATCCATAATATTTAAGTACAATTTGTTGCAACAACTATATATTCAACTTCAACGGTAGATAATGAAGTGCATCATTGTTTGTTTCTAAGACATGAGACTAATTTATTCCCAAGAAAGAATGCACCACCTATAGTGCTCTTCTGGTCATCAACATCTCCTGCCCAATCTGAGTCTGTATAGACACACAATCTAAAATCATCATCCTTTGGATACCATAACGCATAATCTGTTGTTGATTTCTAATATTTGAATATCCTTTTAACAACAATTTCATGATTTTCTCTTGGATCAGACTGAAATTGAGAAGAAATGCAGACAACATTTATTATATTTGGTTTGGTTTGAGTTAAGAATAGTAGTCCACCAATCATTGATTTGTATCTAGTTAAGTTCACTTAGGAAATTCATCTTTATTTGACAGTTTGCAACTAGTTATCATATGGGTTCCAATTGGTTTTGAGTTTTCAAGTCTAAATTTCTTTAGCAATCTCTCAAATATTTATTTTGACAAATCAAAATACCTTTATCAGTCTAAGTGATCTACAGACCTAATAAAAATTTCATCTCACCAATCATAGACATTTCAAATTCATTATTCATGTCATCGGCAAATGTCATGCATAGATTTTCTTCTCCTCCAAAAATAATATCATCAACAAAGACTTCAATGATCAATATGTCATCATCCTCAATCTTATAATATAAGTTTCTATCAACATTACCTTTTCTAAATCCGAGCTTTAAAATATGTTTATCCAATCTAGCATACTAGGCTCTAGGGGCTTGTTTCAATCCATATAAGGCTTTCCTTGATCTGCAAACCATGTCCTTGTCCTTTGATAGTGAAAATCCATCAGGATGCTCAATGTAGACTTCTTCTTCAAGATCTCCATTTAGGAATGCACATTTCACATCCATTTGATATACTTTGTAGTTCTTGTGTGTAGCATAGGCAAGAAATAGTCTTACTGCATCAATCCTTCTAACCGGAGCATAGGTTTCATCATAATCAATTCCTTCTTGCTATGAATGTCCTTTGAAAACCAATCTATCTTTGTTTCTTACAACCTATCCTTCTTCATTTAATTTTCTTTTGAATACCCATTTAGTTCCAATAACATTTTTATCTTTAGACCTAGGAGCCAATTCCCATGTGTTATTCTTTTCTATCCGATTTAATTCCTCTTCCATTGCTTTCATCCAATTCTCATATTTACATGCTTCAATAATTGAATCTGATTTAGTTTGAGAGATTAAACATACCTCTTCCACAACTAACCTTCTTCTTGTCATCACACATTTTCTCTTATCTCCAATGATCTGATCTTCAGAATGAATCAGCTTTACATACCTGGGAGTCTTTGGATTATCTGGAATTTTTGACTCTTTATGTTCTTCAACAGTTACTATGGAATTTTTCGATGTTACCAGAGAAACTAGATCAATGCTCTAATTTGATTCTTGCATTACCAGTTCTAATCTAACAATCTCATCTTCCAGTCCATAATCATATGATCTAATTTGATTGTTTCTTTTCTCATCTACTTTGACATTTATGCTTTCCACTATCCTTTGCAATCTTTTGTTAAAACATCTATATGCTTTTCTCTTAGTATAATAACCTAAGAATATTGCTTCATCACATCAAGGATCATATTTCCCTATTGCATCATCTCTTCTGTTATAGCATTTACTTCCAAAAATTCTGAATTTACTTGATAGTAGGAGTATGACCGAACCATAATTCATAAGGAGTCTTACTGATATCACCTTTTCTATGTATTCTATTGAAAGTGTAGACTACAGTATTCTCAACTTCTCTCCAAAAAATATCAAACAATTTGGCTTCCATCATCATTGTCCTTGCAGCATCTAAGATAGTTCTATTCTTTCGTTCCACTACTCCATTTTGTTGTGGAGTTCTAGGTGCAGATAATTGTCTAGAGATAATTATTGAATCACTAGATGTAAATTCGCCACCTTGATCTAATCTTAAGCATTTTATCTTCAATGTCATTTCTATCTCAACCATAGCTTTGAATATTTTGAATTTGTCAAGAGCGTCTAATTTTTCTTTCTAAAATGCAACCCACATTATTCTAGAGTAATCATCAATAAGAAACATAAAGTATCTATCTCCTTGAAATATTTTAGTCCTTGATGGACCACATAGATCACTATGAACAAGATCAAGAATTTCATTAGATCTATCATGTATGCTTTCAAAAGAAGCTCTAATTTTCTTACACATTTGAAATTCTCTACATACCAGATTATGAGGCTTGACAATTAACAACCTTGGTTGAACTGATCTTTATTATGCAATCAAAATTCATATGACACATCCTTTTACGTCATAGCCAACTTTCATAAATTTGAGCAATCAAGAAATTCTTCTCACTGGAGTTCAAATGAAATATATTTCCTTTGGTCTGAGTTCCGGATGCAATTTCAAATCCAGATCTATTGCTAATCTTGCATTTTCCATCTTTGAATTCAAAATCATATCCTCTATCCACCTTCTATCCTACACTCAAGAGATTATTCATCAAACCTTCAACATAATAAACATTGTCAGTATTATTCTTTCCATCCAGGGATATTGTTTCATTTCCTTTGATCTTCCATGCCTTATTGTCTCTAAATCTGACTAGCCCACCATCAAATTCTTGTAGAGTTAGGAATTCTAGCTTATCACTGGTCATGTGGTGTGAGAAACCACTATCTATAACCTATTCATCTTTCTCTTTAATTTTAGCAGCTAGGGATTTCTCCGTAGTGTGAGTTTTATCATTGATAGGTTCTGGAGATTCATCCTCAATAACAATAAAGACCCAATCTTTTCCACTACCTGAGCTTCCATTACTGGATCCACTTACAGGATCATCATCATCAGAATCATCAGTAATACCAAAATCATCACCACCAGCATAGTAACATGAGTTGTCCTTGTTCTTTCTATATTTAGGTTTGATCTGATATTTTGGATTAGGTTTATAATTCCTCAAAAATCTTTCATGATTCCTTGTAGCTCTTTCAGGACATCTAGAAGAAAAATGACCAATCTTATTGCATTAAAAAAAAATTAAATGGAACTTTACCTTCATACTTACTTCCAACCATTCCTTTAGGGATTCTTCTAGCAATTATGGCTTCCAATTCTTCAAGTTATCTATTCTCTCTTTCAATGTCTTTCATCTCTTTAGCGTATAGCTCTTTCCAATCTTTAAATGCAGTTTCTATTTTAGTAGCATTCTGATCTCCAAGCTCTTCAAGTTCAAAAGTAGGCAATTTTCCAAGTAATATATATTTGGTAACAGGGGTATTTGACATTGTCGGGAGTTCATTTATTGCAGTAGCTTTCATTTGGTAAGCCAAAGGTAAAAATCTTCGAATTTTTCAAACGATCTCATCCTCATTTACTATTCCACCATAGTATTTGATTCCCATGACAATCTAATTCACTCTATCTATGAAAGAAGTTATCTTTTAATCTTCTTCCATCTTCAAATTTGTATATCTCACCAAGTAACCTTCAAGTTTTGTAATATTTACTACTTGGTCGCCTTCATATAGAGTTTGAAGCTTCGACTAGATTTGCTTTACATTTTCTAGCTCTATGACATTCAATAGTTTTTCATCTGTTAGAGCACTTAACAATGCTTCTTTTGCTCTAACATCATTATTAGCATTCTTCTGTTCATCAACAAGTACAAGAGTTCTAGAATTATGATCATGAGGTGTATAACCTTTTTCTATTATCTCCCATATCTCAGCTCCAAGACATCTCAGATGAATCTTCATTTGCTCCTTCCATAATTTGTACTTTCTACCATCAAATCTAGGAGTCTCCTTCCAGTAGAAATTAGATGAACAACTCGATACCATTGGATCTCCTCAAATACTTAGGCTTTTGTAGAGAGGACCTTTCTCGGATACCAATTGTTAGAATGAACTGGAGGAAAACTAAGAGGGGGGCGGGGTGAATAAGTTTTTCATAAGTTTAAACAATTATTGTAGATTATAAACCTTCTACTAGAGAAAAATGAAAACATCATAGTGAAAGATAAAGCATGAGAGTACACAACACACAACACCAATATTTTGATTTGTAAAACCCTACCCAGAATCAGATAATACTTCTATAGTAGTATGTGAAAATATTACAATGGGGATTGCACTTGCAATCAGGCCAACTGCCTACAGGACACTCCTCAACACAAAAGGGAAGTCTCAGTGACCTACATAATCATCAGAGTATAATTTGGAGGAAATAAATTATGGAAATAGCATCTCCTAATTCTTGTTTATAGTTCTGGTTAAGCACAATTTGTCTTCCTTGTAACACCCAAATCTCCACAACATTTTGCTGAATGATATATCCTTGTTCACACATTTACATCTCTCTGATTTAATGCAGATAAAATATCAACACAAAAATTACATAAGCATATCTCCTACATATACAAATGATCAACCTTGATAACAAGGCTGGCTAAACCCTTAACCCTAAACTCATAATTAAAAAGATTATATTACACGATATAGACATTGACCAAGAGACCAATATTATGATTTACATTACATAGTATGGACCTAATTCAAATTCCCAAACAATTACATCCACTGTAAATCCCACCAAGAGCAACTCCAATACATTACACCAACAGAAAAAAACCCTCAGTGTCAATAACACAGAATATCCTACCAGACCCAAATAGGATCACCAAATCTTTATGCTAGCCAATGCAAATCCACCATTTGAACAATTGGGACATGATCAATAATACCTTTAACACATTAAGAGCCAATTATAAAAGCTGCATCAAAACAAATTAACCATTTCATCAAATATCACCAACTGAGACCAAGAATATCAATTGACAGTCTAGAACATAATCAATAGCTTCTGGAGACCCAAATTGTGAACCAACTAAATATGACACACATATAATCTTCATGAATATCCTTCTAAAACTGAATTCAACAATCTGAACATACCAGAGCAGAATCTCTAATAAGCTTTTCCAAAATCATGTCCAATAGGAGCAGTTCAACAACCAACTGGAGCAGTGTAGCAACCAACCGGAGTAGTGTTTACATCAATGATAACACATAGTGAATTCCTGCATAGTGCCAACATGTCCTATCTATTTCTTGGCCTCCATGATATAACTCCTTATTTTTCCAACCTTATCTCTTCGGGCTCCTTATCACTCCAAGATTCCCTATTGCTCTGTGGTTTCTGCCATATTGCTTCTCTTACGTGAAGTACCCTATGCATCTATCCATCATGGAATCTACCATATCCTTTGCCCTTTGTGTTTGCTAAACAAGCAGAGACTTGACCTCTAGTGTATGCCACCTACACACTTGCCTACCAAACAACATGGAGGATCAAAAAGGTTGAAAGCCAAGACCTCCCATGTAGGAGACTCTCAGCTAATCACTGTGTTGTGGGGTCATCCCCAATAAACCATTTCTCTATTATTAAAAAACTAAAAATTTAATCATTTATATGCATATTTTATACACATGACTATACTCCATATCTATGACTCATACATTAAAAAATAATAATATTGATTTTTTCATTCATATATATAATAATTAATGAATTAATGCAAGAACATACCAATTTTTTTTATTAAACAAACAAATTGATGAACTATAGATGATCATATATGAAGCAATCTAGGGAAGCAAGGATGTTCTTGTATAATAGGAAATCTATTTGAATTATATATTTTAGTTCATGTAGAATAAATTAGAAAGTAATAATTATTGCACGTAATAGGCATTATAGACAGATACAAAAATTAAAAATGGAGATAGTGAAAATGAGTGTATGAAAATATTGGTTTTGATCAATAAAAAAACTACAGCCTTACCTAATTAAAATCAAACAACCATTTAGAATGATTAAAATATAACATATAAGAAAAAAAAATTGTGACAAGTTTTCATCCATATTTCTTCCATCTATAAGAGATATAGGATGTTTTCTTAAGCTTAATAATCTATATCTTAAATACATATTTTCTTATTATATTTGTTATTTTTTTCATTGAACATATATATTATATTATTTTATTTTACTTTGCTTAGTAAAAGGCCAAGACCAAAATATATTAAAATAATAAGGATTTTTCAGAGAGACTGTAAAAGTCATAACCAAAAAAGGACCAAAACTATCCCATCAATAGGGGATAGAAGTTATTTCCATGAGTACAATAGAACACAAAATTGAAAAATAGAGCTTAAACTTCTTCAGACGAAGATGATAAACCAAGTAAGAGTCAAAATAGTATAAAAAATGTTATAAAAAGAATATCATAAGGCATTTGAAGAGATAAATTTGTATCATGTGTTTTCCAAAAAAGAAACAAGGGTACCTTGTAACAAGTTAATCCATTGCATCTTGATGAGAAGAGGAAGGTTGGGCATGCTCTGAGGACAAACCAGGAGAGAAGGCCACAAAAATAGATGAAGGAGAGGCAACCAAAACATGCTCCACATCAGCTTCCTCCATGCCATCCTTATCAATCGAGCTTGAAGTCGATTCAACAACATTGTTGGTATTTAAAATTTCCATAAATTTATAATTTGCCACTCAATCCTTTTTTCTATATTATCAACAATGGTCTTGAAGCCAAGTAGGTCATCCTCCATGAACCCCATCAATATTATTTTATTTTATTAGATATGCCAGAGTTGTTTGATATAGTTGTTCATTGTTGTTGCTAGGATATGTTTTTTTCATTGATGTAAATATATTCCTATGATTTATTCTAGTGAGTTTGGCGAGATTTTCTAATTTGGTTTTGCAGTTTGGTTTTGCTGATCACTATTTGGCAGAGATAAGTATTTCCTCTGGTATATTCTAGTGTGATCAAATGTTGTGCTCAGACTTTCGGATATTGTCTTAGATAGTCTTTTGTATCTTTATTTCAGATAGTTCATGATTTGGTGCTCCGAAAGTTATCTTTCTTTGTGACAGTTGTTGATTGGTTGTGTTCTTAAGCTTCTAGACATTGACCGATGAAGATTTGAAGAATAGGTGCTGGTGCAACTATTCCAGATGATTCTAACATGCTTGCTAGAGTTTCCTATTCATGTCCTATTTGTTTTGGAAATCCGCATTTACCATTGTGTGAGCTTTTTGTGATTTCTATGAACCAGTGATGATTTTTGTGTTATGTGGTATTTTTGGTGGTGTAGCGTGTTGTGGTTGACCTTTGCGTGATTTCCAGTGAATGTGATCATTTGGGAATTTGAATTAGGTCCATGCTATGAAATGTAAATCATTATATTGGTCCAGTGATTGATCTTTGTATCATGTAATGTATTTTTTTATAATTGTGAGTTGAGGATTGAGGGTTTAGCTGACCTTGTTATCAAGGTTGATGATTTATATATATAGATGATATATTCACATAATTTAGGTATTGATACAATGTTTGTATTATCAAAGAGAGGGGAATGTGTGAACAATTGATTTATCATTCAGTGAAGTGTCAAGGTGAGATTAGTGTTGGAGAGAAGACAATTCTGCTTAACTGGAACTGTCATCAGGCATTTGTAGATACTATCATTGTAGTTCACTTCTTTTGGATTGTTTTCCAAATCATATTGTAAGTCATTGAGATTTCCCTAAGTGTTGTATCCTTTCAAGAAAATATCTTTTGAGCAGTGAGCTCTAGGCAGTGTGCCTGAATGCATGCGCATTCCCCACTGTAATATTTTCACATACTACTGCAGAGTATCATCTTACTATAAGTAGGTTCCCACTTGTTACTACTTATCAAGTTGCCATTAGTTTCATGTCAAAGTTATTCTATATACTCTATTCGGTTATCTCTACCAAAATATTTAGTTGGTATGCACAATCTAGTCGGTTATTGAAGAAAGTAGTCTCAAAATGTAGTATACACCGAGCTGTCTATTGAGTATCATTTCATGTCTACCGAGCAGCAAAGATGACACACTGAGTTGATATACACCGAGTGAAACGTGTTACCAGATTCATTGAACTTGGACATACATATGAAAATATGTTACAAGATCGAGGCACATCTAACTGTTATCACATTGGAAATTGCACTTAAAGATTGTGTATGATTTTGAGGTCATCTAACCAATGAAATAATTTGCATGGTTATTCATTTGATAAATCATATTTGTAAGATCGAAGCAATGAATGGATCACCATTATAAGAGATCTATTTATACAACATGAGTTAAGAATAAAAAAGTGTGTGTGTGTGTGCATGAGTATAAGAAGACTATTACAAAGACACAAAGGTCACCGAGAAGGTTTTCAAAGAAGAGTCGAAGAATAGAGTAAACAGAAGGGTTTACCTAGTTACTATATGGGTTACTGAGGTATGCTATAAGCAAGGTAACTTATTTTGAGCACATAGAATCTGCTATAACATTCCAGATGTAAAGTTGTAGATATTTGTAATGATTTTATTGTAATATTTTGAAGTAGTAAGAGAAACCTTTAACAGGGTAAAATACTCTAATCAAGTCTATAAATTGTAAAGTCCTTAACAAGGTGCAACATTTAGATGAAGTGTCGTGAAATCCTTTAGCAAGGTAGATCTAATAGATCTTGTTACTCCTAATAGGGTAAGCTATCAGAAATAGCTAAACATGTAGCTCTAACCGAGCACTCTTTATCATTGCAGTAGTGAAGTTGTGGGTGCCATCCCCACTGCAATTTTTTTCTCTAACCAAGAGTTTCTATGTAACCAAAATATATGTGTTATGGAGTGAATCATGTATGATTGTTATCTATCTTTTTTAGCTTTATATTATGTTACTGCACTATTCGGTTTATGCATAGCAGTAAAGTTATTATTGAAGAAAAGTTTTGGAGTACTGATTCACCCCTCCCCTCTCAGTACATTAGCTTTCCATATTGGGCCTAACAATTGGTATCAAAGCTTCAATCTTGGAAAAAGGTTTAACTACCTAAAGAGAAAGATCTTATCAATGGAAGGCTATAAACAATATAGGAGGATTGTGTATCTGTAAGAAGAACTGGATCATGCTAATCAAGTGATTCCAGACATGCAAAGGCAAATGCAAAAATCTTTGAAAGTGAGAAGAAGATTATCTGATGATTTACATGACTCTCAAGAGTTAGTGGAACAAATTACGACATCATCTGAGAATAGTATATCTGAAGAAACTGAATAAATGATTGGAGTATTGAAAGAAAAGAACAAAGCATTGGCTGATCAACTGAAAGGAATGAAAAGAGAACATGAACATTTCAGCACACATATGACTAAAAATCTTGATGCATTGAGGACAACCAAGAATAAAGTAAGAGATCTATAAAGAGAGAAACAACAACTTGAAGTCTTAGTATCTGGTAAGAATGATGAAATCACAAGGTTGACTGGAATTCAACAAAACCTATTAGATCAACTAGGTTATGCACATCATGAAGCAATTCTAAAAAATGATGAGAATGAAGCATTGAAACTTGAAGTATCAAGGTTGACCGATGAACTTGAAATAGAGAAGAAATCCAAAGAAACACTCAAGAAGAGTTATGAAGCATCAAAGATGTTGGATGAGAAACTGAATACAAGAAGACCCAACAAGGATGCAGGACTCGGTTACAAAGGAAAAGACTCTACCGAGAAGGGAATTCATACTACCGAGAGAGGAGAATCATCAAAGCAAGCTGGAACAATAATAACATCAAAATAAAGAAGCCTATTTGTAACTAATGTGGAAATCAAGGTCACACTGCCAACATGTGCCAAAATAGAAAAGGTAAGCAACTGAATGTCACAAAGTCCAAAGGTTATTATTACAATTGCAATAAATATGGTCACACATCTAATCAATGTAGGACAAAGTCTGTTAACAATTATCAGAAGGCAAAATTCAAAGGGTTTTGTAAAAATTGCAATAGATATGAACATAGTACCGAGAAGTGTTGGCTTAAGCAAAAGAACTATATGTGGTCTACACACCGAGCAAATGCTAGAGGTTACCAAACTCACACACATCCTTACCGATAGTATTCTACAGTACCATGGGATTACAATACAAGGATATGGTGTGAATGTTGTGAAAGATATGGACATATAAGTGTCAACTACTTTATAAGGTTTGGAATGAACAATCGAAGATCATGAAGAAATCCTGGTATGGCATGTTTTCATTCTCACAAAGTTGGACACTTAGTTGGAGATTGCAGACATCAACCTAGAAAAGACACTGAAGAAATAAAAGAAAAATTAAAGATGATTTGGAAAAAGAAGGAAATTGTGTCAAATGAAGAAAGCACCTTACCTACCAAGTTAGGTGCACCTATTCCAAATTAATCAGTAAAGGTATGAAGGGACTGCATTCTCTCAAGGTTAAAATCTTAACAGTTCCTATTTTATCATGTACTTAATTCAAATCTGCATAATTAAGATGTAATAGTAAGTTTGAAATTATATCAAAGTCTTTTGAAGCACTATATAGGAAAATTGTCAAGTCGGTGAATACAGGAAACTTGTCCAGTCGGTAAATCAAGGAAGTTTGGTTACTTGGTTAAAATGGAAATAGGAGAGTAAATCGGTTAAAGTGGAACCAAGTGCATTTAATGTTTTTGACCTAACCCACATAGAGCCCGATAAGGCATATGGTGTACTTAAAAGCATTTTCGTGGTCATTTACACTTACCAAGTTTTTGAGAGAGCAGAGAAAAGCAAATCCAAGGCGATCAAACCTCCTACAAAGCAAATTCAAGGTATTTACATCAATCTCAGTGCATTGTTAACCTGGTCTACCAATCTTATCTACTTGCCATTATCTACTAAGTATAAAGCATCAGTCGTTTGAAAATCCTAAAACCCTAAGGATCCTTTGTTAGCTTTTATCTGAAATATACAATGGCACCCAAGATCCAATTTCCCATAGTTGTCAAGAATGTAGAGTAGCCCTCACTAAAATACTCTTTGACTCCTAAAGTTGCATCTGAACCGGATGACAAAACCACCTTTTCACTCATCCTGGATAGAGTGTTGTTATTTGAGGATGTGAGATTCTTCACCAAATGTCGTGTTGAAGAACTTAGTCATGTTGAAATTAAAGATACCTATGATGAACTGTGGATAGATGGTAAATTGAATAGCAAGTATGAACACATCAAGATCAAGGGATTAACTAAAGCCCTAACCTATCCCTATGTGTTCAAACCCTAGTGGGTTAAGTTTGTTCTGAGGAGAGTTCACGATGATTTCATGTGGCTAGAAGAGCAACCATTTAAGATTACCAAGGAAATCATTCATTTGATTACCAGTTACCCCATTTATGATCATGCTCGAGCCCAAAAGATGATATCATAGAAGGAATTGATCAGTTTAACCAGAGTGGAATCAGATTGCAGAGGATTAAAACTGAATAATGTCACAGATGAAGAACTAAAATTTGCCATTAGAGTAATGGGCTACTGTTTCTTCCAATCGGTAAGGGAAAATAGTGTACCCTGTGCAGCAGTAGACCTGGCCTACAAAATTGTGAAAAAGGGAATGAAAATTGACCTATGTGAGGTGTTGTTGAAGAACCTACTTGAAAATTTGAACACCATCAGGAAGCTGAAGAAAAACAACTCGGCTAATACACTAAAGTTTGTATCATTACTAGTATGCATGTTTTTCTATTTTGAAAAATTCTTACCATCAGTCGGTAAAGTTGTTTGGGAACTACACCGACCAATCACCCATCAGATAAATGACTTCATCAAGAAGTTAGGTGATAATTTCAATAATATTATGGATGACTACTTCAGTAAATTTTAGGAGAAAATGCATAACAGATATAGGATTCCACCCCAGCTAGTGGAGAAATACAAAAATGATATATGTTTTGAAGTTGACACTGATTACTATTATGTGAATGTTGTGGAACCAAGGACTCAATCTTTGTCACCTATGGGTTACGAGATTGACTTTGAGATCACTCAACAATGAATTGATGCATTTCTTACATTACCGAGGCATGCTATCGAGCTAAGTTATGGAACCTATGAGGAAGTAAAGGGAAAGGTAAAGATGAGCATTGCAATACCCAAAGCTACAAGAAAGGCAACAAAAATGATAAAGGCATTGTCAAAGAAATTCAGAGAAGACTCTTCCTCTACACCTGTCAAAGGCACCGTTGCCATTACCGAAGAGGAATCTGAAGCCCAAGAGGCAGCAATAACACTAAGCACTGAATTGCCTAAGGGAAAAGTGTTGAAGAGAAAGAAATAGGACACATCAAAGACCTCACCGACTCCACCTCCGAAGCGATCTAGCACAAGAGCATCTGCAGCCTCACCGAGTAAGAAAACAAAAAGTGTTACTGCTCCCAAGGTAACAAAG
This sequence comes from Cryptomeria japonica, assembly GCF_030272615.1. Taxonomy (NCBI): domain Eukaryota; kingdom Viridiplantae; phylum Streptophyta; class Pinopsida; order Cupressales; family Cupressaceae; genus Cryptomeria; species Cryptomeria japonica. The sequence continues at coordinate 190,817,937 of NC_081411.1, forward strand.
ACATACAATAAATCTACTCGAAGACTCATTTTGGCAAAAGAGTCTAGTGATACTGAATCAGAGGATGCAAGCAAATTCCAGATTGTCAAGAGCAAGAAGGTAAATATACATAGTGTTGAAAATTTTTGTACTAATCTGAAAGAATATGGAGGATTTGGATCATTTAGATATGTCAAGTATGAAACCAAGAATAATGATGAGAAGAGACAAATTGAAGAAGCTATCATTTGCACACTTCTAAAATTCTGGTTAGCTCCATTGGAACTAGCTAAGTCACTTCCGAATGAACTTTACTTGCATATTGATAATAGGTGGAAGTATGCAATGGACTCAGAGAAATAGATCAAAGAGAGAAGTTTGGTTCATCTCTTTCCTGACATGTCAGTAGCCGAAATAAAGGAACATCTAACAACCTACAATTAAAAGTTTCTTGTCAAGTAGAGAGCTTTAAAACTAATGAATGGGTTATATATTGAAGTTGAAAATGAGACAAAAGCAAAGTGGCAGGAAATCTTTAAAATCAAGGATGTTGGTGAGCAAGCTATAGTTGAAATTGTTGATGTCACCGAGCAAGATCCTAATGTTACTGAGAAAGACCCTACTAACACCATTCAAATAGATGAAGATATCATGGATACAGAGGCACCAGAATAGGAAATGATAGAAGGCAATGCATATGCAAAAACTTGTATCTAGTGAATCAGTATTGGAACAAGTTCAGCCTTGTCCATTGGTCAAGCAACTTGTCTCAACTGAAACCCCTCATGACATGGAGCAAGGCACCGAAGGTCACAAGTCTACAACAGGAGAAGGTACTACTCAAGAATAGACATCTGAAGTACCTTCTATCACTACGAATGTTAAAACTAAGACACTGAGTACCGAGACACCAAAGGACTCTATAGAGGCTAAAGAAACTGATCAAAGTGTTGCCTCTACCGAGCAACCTACCGAGGATCATCAAGCCTCACAAGCCAATGTCTTAGTTCCATCGATGAAAGGTAAAGAAAAGAAGATGAAAAAGCATAGTTTTAAAGTTGATTTGTCAAAACCAATAGTGTTGCCCAATGTTGATATATCAAAACTAAAGGGGCAAGCACTCATTGATTTTGGTGAACTATGCAAAGCAAAGGCCAAACACGAGAAGAAAATGGCCATTCAAAGGAAAAATAAAGTACTTTAGAAGGTGAAAGCATTCTTAATAGATATGCTACCTGAAGCTACAATATCAATAGATGCAACCATCCACTTTCAATTGGATGAACTCCTAACAAAGATAGAGACATCTGGAGTAGATGCATCATAGTATTTGAGAAAGCTAAAAGACAAAGAGCTCATTGCAAAAATGATATAAGAGGTACAAAAATCTATAGCTATTGGCAAAGTTAAACTTGTCAAATTTATTACTAAGTTGACTCCTCAACTCAAGCACATTCTTTATTTATTTCAGAAACTCTACACATTTTCTTTATTCATTAAAGACATTAAGAATAAAACAGAGGCAATTGAGAAAGAGATCACTGATCTCTGAAGCAAGTTGACCACAAAGCCAAATTCAGTGCAAAATTATTATACAAAGCTACAGTAGCTCATGGCTCAACAATTGGACCTAAGAAATGAAGAACACAAGATCTGGGTGGACACAATGACACTTTAGACATTATTCCTTCCTCATCTTTCATCTGTCCAAGAACAGATCAACCGAGCCACCTCCTTATCTACTACACAAGAAGGAAGCACTCTAGATGTCTTAATATCATTATTGGCTGATATTCAAGCACAAAATTCTTTAATGGATGCTATAAATAATTCCCTCTCTATCACTCTCACTGAAGCCCGGACCAAGTACAAATCCATTTTTGACCAGTTACCACCCCTGAATGGTAATAAAGTTTTGATGTTTGTCAAAAAGGGGGAGTAATGTGTTATAGTATTAGAGGAGTAATACAGTATTGGGGGAGTGATATAGTATTCAAAGTATCAAACAAAAGGAGTATAGTATAGAGGGGGAGTATACCAAGCAGAGTATCCAAGAGCAGTGCATCGAGTAGTATTCATTACAATAAGCAAAGCACACAGAACAGATCACCGAGCATGCAAAATCAGAGTTTTGTATAGTATATCGATAAGGGGAGTATATCTAGATATATTATATTATTGACTATTGTATATACTGTCAACATAGTCAAATTTTGGAAGCATATAGATTATTGAGTTATAACTTTGAAAGTAGTTTTTGTCAAACATCTCAACTAATGTCAAAAGGGGAGATTGTTACTACTTATCAAGTTGCCAATAGTTTCATGTCAAAGTTATTCTATGTACTCTACTCGGTTATCTCTACTGAAATATTCAATCGGTATGCACAGTCTAGTCGGTTATTGAAGAAAGTAGTCTCAAAACATAGTATACACCGAGCTATCTACCGAGCAGCAAATATGACACACCGAGTGAAACATGTTACTAGATTCATTGAACCGAGACATACATATGAAAACGTGTTACAAGATCCAGGCACATCTAACTATTATCACATTAGAAATTGCACTTAAAGATTGTGTATGATTTTGAGGTCATCTAACCAATGAATTAATTTGCATGGTTATTCATTCGATAAATCATATTTGTAAGATTGAAGGAATGAATGGATCACCTCTATAAGAGATCTATTTATACAGCATGAGTTAAGAGTTAAAAAGTGTGTGTTTGTGCATGAGTGTAGGAAGACTGATACAGAGACATAGTGGTCACCGAGAAGGTTTTCAGAGAACAATTGAAGAATAGAGTAAATAGAAGGGTTTACCGAGTTACTATATGGGTTACCGAGGTATGCTATAAATAAGGTAACTTATTTTGAGGACATAGAATCTGCTATAACATTCTAGATGTAAAGTTGCAGATATTTGTAATGATTTTATTGTAATATTTTGAAGTTGTAAGAGAAACCTTTAATAGGGTAAAAGACTCTAATGAAGTCAATAAATTGTAAAGCCTCTAACCGGGTGCAACATTTAGATGAAGTGTTGTGAAATCCTTTAGCAAGGTAGATCTAATAGATCTTGTTACTCCTAATAGGGTAAGCTATCAGAAATAGCTAAACATGTAGCTCTAACCGATAACTCTTTATTATTGTAGTAGTGAAGTTGTGGGTGCCATCCCCACCGCAATTTTTCTCTCTAACCAAGAGTTTCTACATAACCAAAATATATGTCTTATGGAGTGAATCATGTATGATTGTTATCTATTTGTTTTAGCTTTATATTATGTTACTACACTATTCGGTTTATGCATAACAGTAAAGTTATTATTGAAGAAAATTTTTCTAGATACTATCATTGCAGTTCACTTCTTCTGGATTGTTTTCCAAATCATATTGTAAGTCAGTGAGACTTCCCTAAGTGTTGTATCCTTTCAGGAAAATATCTTTGGAGCAGTGAGCTCTAGGCAGTGTGCCTAAATGCATGTGCATTCCCCACTATAATATTTTCACATACTCTTGCAGAGTAGCATCTTACTATAAGTAGGTTCCGACTATGGTTTTTCGCTTAAGCAGGTTTTCCACATCAAAAATATTAGTGTTGTGTGTTGTGCTATTAATTTTCTTATCTATTTATTGATGCAGTTTACCAGTTTTTGTTTTGGAGTTTAATTTGTTGTATCTAGTGAAGAATGATTCAGCCCCCCCCCCCCCATCCCCCCTTTCAGTCTTCCTTCTTGATTATTTCTAATAGTTGATATTAGAGTTAGATCCTCTAGTAGAATCTTAATCTCTTGAGGAGATCCAGGATGGCAGCCCAAGGTATTCTTTTCAAGATGGATAGTCCAAGGTTTGATGGAAGTAATTATACAGTATGGAAGAGACAGATGGAGGTGCACTTGAAATGTCTTAGAAAGGATTACTGGAAGATTACTAAGAATGTCTATGTTGTTCCTCCAAATGGTCCATCTACTCGTAATGAGGCTAAGGAAGTTGGATGTAACATCAAAGAGATGGAAGCATTACTTAGTGCCTTGACTAATTCTGAGATGACAAATGTCATAGGACTTCAAACCGCACATGAGATCTGGAAGAAGCTTGAGATTCTATATGAAGGTGATAGTCAACTGAAAGTTGCCAAGTTGTAGAGTTTGAAAGGAAAGTATGAGACATTGAAGATGGGAGATGATGAGAACATACATTCATACATGTCTAAGGTGAATGAAATTTTCCTTGGTATCAGGTGTGCAGGTAGAAAGACTGAGGAATATGAGATTGTTGCTAAGGTGTTAAGATATTTGCTTCTTGCTTGTAAACATAAGGTTTTTGCTATTGATGAGATCCAAAGTGTGACTACAGTGACAAGAGATGTACTGGCTGGAAAACTTGTTGCATTTGAGCTGAGAATATTTGGAGAATCACATGGAAAGTCTGACACAACATTTAGAGCATCAATGTCAATATTGGGTAAGCTGAAATATGATCCTAATGAGTGGAGGATATCTAGATATGAAAGACAAAGAAATATAGCAGAGCAAAAGAGAGAGAGCTTGATGATCTTGAAGCATTGATTTACCAAAGATTACCTAAGAGGTGCTGGTAAGTATGATGGAAAGTTCCCTTTGAAATGTTTTTCTTGTAATAAGATAGGACATTTTGCTTCTAGATGCCCCAAGAGAATGGCTAGATATGATAGACATGATAAGTTTGATAACCATGATAGAAATGATAGATATGATAAGCATGGAAAGTATGATAAACCTTATAAGTCTAACCGGAAGTATAGGAATGAGTAGAACTATTATTATGTTGCATATGAAGGTGTTACAGATGATGAATTAGAAGTAGATGAAATTGTGTTTATTGCCATTAAAGAAGATAGACCTGTACTTGGTGATTGCACTAGCTATTTTATTGAGGAAAAAGCTTTGGATGCTTAGGTAGAAGAGAAAGATGAATAGGTGATTGACAATGGTTATTCACATCATATGACTGGTGATAAAAGAAAATTTGTAAGCATAGAAAAGTATGATGGTGGAATAGTTAGATTTGGAGATGACAAATCCTGTGTAATCCGTGCAAGAGGTTCTATTTCTTTTGATGGTAAGTATAACACTAATTATGTATTCTATGTTGAAGGTCTGAAGCATAATGTTTTGAGTGTTGGACAAATGGTTGATAAGGGTTATGATCTACAATTCAAGGATGGTAAATGCTAGATCTTGAATGCCTCTGGTATAGAGATCACATCTGGGACTAAGACTAAATGTAGCATTTTTTATTTGAATGTTGGTGAGAAAAGTTGTTTGATTTCTAAGATAGATGAAAGTAATTGGTTGTGGCATAGGAGAATGTGTTGTGTAAACTTTGATTCATTGATAAAGATTAGTTCCACACAAGTTGTTAGAGATATGCCTAAGATCGTTAAACCTGTTAATCCAACATGTAAGGAATGTCAGTTCGTAAGAAAACAAGGATTTCTTTCAAGAGTAAACAGTATACATCTGATGGATTGCTAGATCTTGTGCATACTGAACTGTGTGGACCTACAAATGTTAGAAGTGTGTAGGGTGATAGATACTTTATGGTACTAACTGATGATTATTCTAGGATGATGTGGGTTATCTTTTTGAAGGAAAAATTAGAAGCATTTGAGAAATTCAAGATATTCAAAGCTAAAGTTGAAATTGAGTCCGGATTAAAGTTGAAGTGCCTGAGATCTAATAGAGGTGGAGAATTTTGTTTTGGAGAATTCAATTCATTATGTGAGCTGCATGGAATCAGAAGACAATTTTCTACTTCTAGAACTCCACAACAAAATGGAATTGTTGAGAGGAAGAACCGTACTATTTTGGATGCTACAAGAACCATGTTCACTGAATGAAATGTTCTCAATATCTACTAGAGAGAAGTTATTAGTACTATAGTCTATACATTTAATAGAGTTCATATCAAAGGTGATACGGTTAGACCCCTTATGAGCTCTATTTTTGTCATGTTCCTACCGTGAAATATTTCAAATTTTTTGGTAGAAAATGTTATATCAAGAGAGATCAGGATATTGGAAAAAAAGATGCTAGAAGTGATGAAGGTATCTTTTTGGGATATTATACAAAGAGTAAAGCCTATTGGTGCTATAACAAGAGACTAGGAAAGATAGTTGAGAGCACAAATGTGAAGGTGGATGAGAACCTTGGAAAGGAGATCAAATCTTATGATGATGGTCAACATGTTATCTTAGCTCCTATTCAGCTTGAAGAGCCTAAGAAGAATGATCTTGTAGAGACTATTAATCCAGATGTTGCTACTACTGGTGATGATGTGCAAGAACCTTAGGATTAGAACAAACATAAGACTCTAAGGTATGTTAAATTGAATCATTTTGAGAATCAGATTTTTGGTGATAAGAATAAATGTATGATGAATAGAAGAAGGTTAGAGCTACAGAAGAAGTATGTTGAAGCCTATAAAGATGAAAACTAGATAAGAGCCATGGAGGAAGAGATGGATCAGACTAAAAAGAAAAACACTTGGGAACTTGTGCCTAGACCTAAGGATAAAAATATTATTGGTACTAAATGGGTATTCAAAAATAAATTGAATGAAGTTGGTGAAGTAGTAAAACATATAGCTAGACTAGTATGCAAAGGTTACTCACAACAAGAAGTAATTAATTATGAAGAAAATTGACGCTGTTAGACTATTGCTTGCATGTGCTTCCTATAAAGATTTCAAGGTATATCAGATGGATGTCAAATCTGCATTTTTGAATTATGATCTAGAGGAAGAGGTTTACATTGAACAACCTGATGGATTTTCACTGTCAGATGATGGAGATATGGTCTGCAAGTTGAAGAAAGCACTTTATGGATTGAAACAAGATCCTAGAGCCTGGTATGCTAGATTAGACAAATATTTGTTGAAATTGGGATTTTCTAAAGGTGTTGCTGAAAGTAATATGTACTTTAAGATTGAAAATGATAACATTCTAATTGTTGAAGTCTTTGTTGATGATATTTTTCTTAGTGGTGAAGATGATATGAGTATGAAGTTTGTTAGTGATATGCAGAAAGAATTTGAGATATCTATGATTGGTGAGATGAAATTTTTCTTAGGTTTGTAGATTGCATAGATAGAAAAAGGTATCTGTATATCTCAAACTATGTATGTGAAGGAACTGTTGAAATTTTTTAGCCTAGATGATTCCAAACCGGTCGAAACTCCTATGATGACTGGTTGTAAATTATCTAAAAATGATGAATCTCCTAAAGATAATCAAAGTTTGTATAGGTCGATGGTTCGTAGACTGTTATATCTTACTCAGACTAGGCCTGACATTATGCATGTTGTGTGTATGGAGCTGCTAGATATCAAGTTGATCCAATGGAGAGTCATGTCACTATTGTTAAGAGGATATTCATGTTGGCCTTTGCATGAAGATTGCATTAATGATATGTTATGTTGTCATTGATGTCAATTAACTGGTAATGATATTGTTGATATTGTTGAAATTATGTTTTGTAACCAATAGGAAGAATTTTTGGAGTGAACCGATATTTCTATATATTGGAGAGTTGAACTGGTAACCAGTAAACCCTACCTATTGTTTTTGATAAACCCTAACCAATTAAGTTTGGTGAATTTGTTATATTGGTTTACAATCTGATGATGAATAGTAATGATTATGACACATATGATTATTGTATGAAGACAATTTCAAGTGTATCTGGCATGTTGATGTAATGGTTATTTGTCTAGGGAATGAGAAAGTATACTACATATAATGCAAAGCACATGATGAGTTACTAAGGTCGATGAAGCGGTGATCAAGGAGAGATTGAGGTTTTCTTGATTGATGTGCAGAGATTGCTATGTAATATAATGATCATGCTTGAATTGACTTGTTTGTAATCTCTATGAGAATTAGGCTTTTGTTGTGTTACCAACCTAATTGATTTGTTTATAAGGTCGATGAGTTGTTTAGTTTTAGAGTTGCCAAAGATAAGTGGAGTGGGTAGTTGCCAAACTAGATGATAAATCTGTAGTTTGAGTAAAGGCAGATAGGAGCATGAAAAGGATCTGATCAATAAAGTGTAGTGCTATTCAGACAGATCAACAAATTCCTATTTTTTTCTAACAATTATAGTAGAATTAAAATCCCCTAACCGGGTAAGCTCTAACAAGCTTGGTACTATTCAAATCCTCTAACAAGGTGATCCATTAGATTGTATTTTCAAATCCTCTACTGATGTTACTCCTTAGAGGGTGTTGCTTCTAACAAGGCATTGAAGTCAATCCCCTAACTAAGTGGTCCCTAACATGATCTATTCTTAATAGGACATTTGTAAAGCTTTAACAGGCTAGGCTCCTAACAGGGTGAACTTTAGAAGAGTTTAGATAGTTATCTTGTCAGTCTCATCTCACTATGGTTTTTCCCATTTAAGTTTCCAAGTCAAAAATATTTGTGTCAAGTGGTGACTACTTTTTTCATTGTGTTCTTATGGTTGATTTACTTAACTAATTTGATAATTCATGATAATCGGAAGCATTGAGAAATGAAGTTTGTTGACATATGATGAAGCATTTGGATGTTAATGAGTTTGACGTTGTTTATTGTTAATTTATTGTAACAGTCAACCATTTTATCTTATGAGTTTTTATCTTGACAGTGGTATTACATTGATAGTTTACTTTGAGAGATTGATTTTGAGATTGGTGAAGTTAGTATCAGCTTTTCTATGTACTGATTCACCCCCTCCCCCTCTCAGTGGTTGACCAGATACTTATTCTTTCATCATACCATCAATTGGTATTAGAGCATATCAGGTCCTCAAAGGTCTAAACCTAACAAATTGAGGTAAAGATCTCGCAGAACATGATGAAGAAAGAAGGTCCAAAATTTAATAGAGAGAACTTTAGGATATGGAGTGACAGAATCAAAATTTATATCAGGAGTTTGGGAATCCAGTATTGGGAACATGTCAATACTCAATATGTTGCACATACTAGGATTTTGACTGATGATCAGAAGAAAGAGAAACAAGAAAATCATCAAGCATTGGAGGCCATTATCAATTCTTTGTCTGATGTAGAGTATGTAGATGTTCATGGTCTAGAGACTGCATATCAGATATGGAAAATACTTGAAGATATTTATAACGGTGATGAACATGTTAAGATTGCTAAAGAAGAGAGTCTAAGAGGAAAGTTTGATGGCATGCAGATGGCTAAAGGTGAGAATATCTAGTAGTATTTTCAAAAAATAAAAGAGATAGTTGGTGCAATTAAGAGTGTAGGAGGTAAAGTGGAAGATGCCATAGCGATCAGTAAGGTACTTAGAACCCTTCTATCGGTCTACGCTATCTGAGTTGCATCCATTCAAGAGATAAATTTCATTGAAAAAACTAAGGTAACTCTTGACTCCATCATTGGCAAGCTTATTTCTTTTGAATTAAATGGTTATGATGGTAGTATACAGAAATCTGAGTCTGCATTAAGAGATTTTGTTTCTAACCATCTGTCAAATAAAGTACAGATGCTAGTCACAGTTATGAATTTAGATCCAACAGAGAAGCTGATGATGAAGACAATTTAGTTGAGCTTGAAGCATTGTTGGCCAACCAGTTACCCAGAGGCACTGGTAAATATAGAGGTAAATTACCTTTGAAATGTTTTGCATGCAACAAGATTGGATGCATAGCTACTAACTGTCCTAATGGTGATAATGAGCACAAACGAGAAAAATTCAAGAAGTATAAGGGGAAAGGCAAAAGAGATTGTCTTATTGTTGTTGATCGTGGTATCACTAATGAAGAATTTGATGGTTATGCTAATGACGACATTGTGTTTGTAGCTATTAAAGAAGAGATATCAGACTAGAAGGCATTAGTATTCAGGATGGATAACTCTGATGATTGGATCATTGATAGTGGTTGTTCACATCACATGACCGGTGATCGAAGCAAATTTATATCTTTGAAGGAATTTGATGGCAGAGTTGTAAGATTTGGTAATGAATCACCCTACATGGTTAAAGGTAAGGGAACTAGTTCTCTTAATGGAAAAAGCAATGGAGATGATGTCTACTGGGTTGAAGGTTTAAAGCATAATATTTTGAGTGTGGCACAACTCAATGATAGAGGATACCCATTGAGTTTAAGAATGGTATGTACAAAATATATGGTAGAAAAGGTGAACTGATTGCAACTAAGAAGAAAACTAAAGGTAACCTATTTCACCTTAATCCTAAAGTCAACAACTGTTTAATTGCAAAGATAGATGATAGTTGGCTTTGGCATAGGAGATTTTATCATAGAAACTTTGATAACATTGTTAAAGTGAGTAATTCCAAGACAGTGACAGGTTTACCTCAGTTGAACAAACCAGTTGCCAAAGATGACATCCTCAACTTTCAAGAGCAAATATTTTTCAATGGAACATTTGTTAGATTTGGTTCATACAAATCTTTGTCGACCAATAAGGACAAAAAGTATTCAAGGTGACATATATTTTATGATCTTCACTGATGATTTCTCAAGGATGATGTGGGTTGCATTCTTCAAGGATAAGACTGAAGCTTTTGGTAAGTTCAAGGCATTCAGGGCCTTAGCTGAGAAGGAAAGCGGTAAGAAGATAAAGTGTCTAAGGACAAATCAAGACGGTGAATTTACTTTTGAGGAATTCACTAGGTATTGTGAAGAAAATGGTATCAAACGACAACTTTCTACACCAAGGACACCACATCAAAATGGTATCGCAGAGAGAAACTACTGGTCATTTGTTGAAGCTGCTAGGATGATGTTGATACAAGGAGGTGTAGCGAAAATGTTTTGGAGAGTTGTTAGCATAGTTATCTACACTATGAACTAGATTCTAGTAAAAAGAGGTAAGGACAAGACTCCTTATGAATACTGGTATTGAAGATCACCTAATTTTAGTTATTTCAAGAGATTTGGAAGAAAAGGTTTTATTAAGAGAGGTGATTATACTAGAAAATTTGAAGCTAAAAGTGATGAAGGTATATTTCTTGGCTATTCCACCAAGATTATGACCTACAAGTGTTTTAACAACTAGACACAGAGAATTATTGAGAGTGTTGATGTTCGAAAGGATGAATATCCTGAAGTCTCAGAGGAAACCAGTTTGGAGAAAAAGGATGAAGATCCTTACATTTTGTTTTTGGAACCAGAAACTATGAAATCTGAAACTGGCAGAGGAAATTCTGATGTACCAGTTCAACCAGAATATATAAATTAAGAAGAAGATGATGATAATGAAGAAGCTAAACTTGAATATAATGATAATGTTATTCCAATATATGTGAGACTGAATCACAATCCTAAACTAACCAAAAGAAGAATTAGAGAGAATTCTTGCATGATCTCCACTATTGAATTAGGAACTACTAAGGAAGCATTTGGTGATGATCATTGGGTTAAATCTATGGAGGAGGAATTCGATCAAATTGAGAAGAACAACACATGGACCCTAGTACCCTAACCGATATATAAAAATGTAATAGGTACTAAGTGGGTATTCAGGAACAAGTTGAATGAAGATGTTGTTGTAGTTCACAACAAAGCTAGGTTGGTTTGCAAAGGTTATGCACAAGAGGAAGGAGAATATTATGGTGAGAATATTGCACCAGTGGCAAGACTGGAAGGTGTTAAAACTTTACTTGCATTTGCAGCTCATAATAAATTCAAGGTATAGCAAATGGATGTTAAGTCAACATTTTTGAATGGGATACTAGAAGAAAAAGTAGACATTGAGTAGCCAAATGGTTATGATTTGACTGATGAGAAAGACATGGTATGCAGAGTGCATAAGGCTTTATATTGATTAAAGCAAGCACCAAGAGCATGGTATGAAAGGCTTCATGCACATCTGATGAAGATAGGCTTTTTGAGAATCAGTGATGATAGTAACATATATCTCAAATCTGAAGGAGATAAAATATTGGTTAGCAAAGTATTTGTAGATGATATCATATTTGGAGGTACTGATGACATGAGGAATAGTTTTGCAAATGAAATTAAAAATGAGTTTGAAATATCTTTAGTGGGAGAAATAAAAAATTTCATAGGCTTGCAAATACAACAAATGAAGAATGGTATTTTCATTACACAGTCTAAGTATGTGAAAGAGGTCTTGAAGACATTTGGTATGAGTGATGATAAACTAGTTGAGACACCAATGGTTATAGGCTGTAAGTTGTCTAAGGAAGATGAACTGACATATGTTGATGAGAAGGAATATAGGTTAATGATTAGAAAATTACACTATGTTGTTCACAATAGACCAGATATAGCTCATGCAGTTGGCATAGTTGCTAAATTCCAAAAGAATCCTAAGGAAACACATCTTATAGCAACCAAGAGGATTTTTAGATACTTGAAAGGTACTATTGACTATGGATTATGGTATCCATATGGAAGAAATTTTGACTTGAAGGTGTACACAGATGCAGATTGGGTAGGAAATGTTGATGACTGAAAAAGTACAACTGGTGGAGCATTTTTTCTTGGAGGAAGACTTATTGCATGGAATAGTAAGAAGTAACGTTGTACTTCACAATCTACTGCTGAAGTTGAGTATGTTGCAACTTACATGAATTGTACTTAGTCTATCTGGATGAGGCACATTTTGGAAGGTTTTAAGATGAAGATTTCAGAACCTATAAATTTTTTATGTGATAATATAAGTGCCATAAATATTTCCAAGAACCCTGTTTTGCATGCACGAACCAAGCATATTAAATTGAAGCATCATTTCTTAATGAAAAAAGTGTAGAGTAAAGATGTGATCTTGTAGCATGTTTCTATCAAGGAGCAGCTTGTAGGTCACTTAAGCATGATGTAGATTACATCAGTCCCGAAGATACTTATGGAATTTTATAGAAGGATTGGTGTAGAAGTAGAGTTATTCCACAGGGGTGGCATCAAGTTGCAAGTTGTTGATGTTGCATAGTGAAATTTGACATTACATGTTTTACTTTCAATTTGGCATTGCTGTAAAAAGGGGAGAAGATTTATGTGATTATGGGGAGAAGAACCAATAACAAGCTGAAGACATGGAGGGCATGGTGAATACTTGGTAATTTAAAATAAGATTCCTATTCACAATCACATGCACAATCAATGGTATTAATATTTGTATTGTCATCGATGCCAAAGGTGGAGATTATTGGCATTTGCATGAAGATTGCATTAGTGATATGTTATGTTATCATTGATGTCAATTAACCAATAATGATATTGTTGATATTGTTGAAATGATGTTTTGTAACTAGTAGGAAGAATTTGTGGAGTGAACCAGTAACTGGTAAACCCTACCTGTTGTTTTTTAAAAACTCTAACCGATTAAGTTTGGTGAATTGGTTATATTGGTTTGCAATATCATGATGAGCAATAATGATTGTGACAAGTATGATTATTATATGAAGACAATTTTAAGTGACTTTGGCACCATGATGTAATGGTTTTTGTCTAGGGAATGAGGAAGTATATTGCATAAAATGCAAAGCAGGTGATGAGTTACTAAGATCAATCAAGTGGTGATGAAGGAGTGATCGAGGTTTTCTTGATTGATGTGCAGAGATTTCTATGTAATCTAACGGTCATACCTAAACTGAATTGTTTGTAATCTCTATGAGAATTAGGTTTTTGTTGTGTTACCGACCTAATTGATTTTTTTATAAGGTCGATGAGTTGTTTAGTTTTAGAGTTGGCAAAGATCAGTTGAGTGTGTGGTTTCTAAATCAGATGATGTATCTATAGTTTGAATAAAGGCAGATAGGATCATGAAAAGGATTTGATCAAGCAAGTGTAGTGCTATTCAGAAAGATCAACAAATTCCTATTGTTTTCTAACAATTATAGCAAATTTGAAATCCCCTAACTAGGTAAACTCTAACAAGCTTGGTGCTATTTAAATCCTCTAACAAGGTGATCCATTAGTTTGAATTTTCAAATCCTCTACCGAGGTTACTCCTTACAGGGTATTGCTTCTAACAAGGTATTATAGTCAATCCCTTAGCCGGGTGGTCCCTAACATGATCTGTTCTTAACAGGACTTTTGTAAAGCTTTAATAGACTAGGCTCCTAACAAGGTGAACTTTAGAAGATTTCATATATTTATTTTGTGAGTCTCATCTCACCATGGTTTTTTCCCATTTGGGTTTCCACATCAAAAATATTTGTGTCAAGTGGTGAATGTTTTTGTGGTTATGTTCTTATGGTTGATTTACTTAACTACTTTGATAAGTCATGATAATTGGAAGCATTGAGAAATGAAGTCTATTGACATATGAAAAAACATTTGGATGCTTATGAGTTTGAAGTTGTTTACTGTTAATTTGTTGTAACAGTCAACCAGTTTATCTTATGATTTTTTATCTTGACAGTGGTATTACATTGATAGTCTAATTTGAGAGATTGATTTTGAGATTGGTGAAGTTAGTATCAATTTTTCTATCTACTGATTCCCCCCCCTCTCAATAGTTGACTAGATACTTATTATTTCATCATACCATCAATTCAGATATCTAAGAGAAACTATAGATTATGGTTTATGGTATCCAAAGAATGATGATTTCATGTTCTTTGCCTACACTGATGCAGATTGGGCTGGTGATGTTGATGACCAAAACAGAACTACTGGTGTAGCATTCTTTTTGGGAAAGAAATTGGTTTCATGGGTAACTAAGAAACAATATTCAGTATGTTTATCTACTGCTTTAGCTGAGTACATTGTTGTTGCTAGTAATTGCACTTAGATAGTTTGGATGAAGAAAATGTTGAAAGATATCAGAGTTATTCATGATGAGCCTACCGCCATTTACTATGATAATTCCAATGCTATAAATATATCAAATAATCTGGTGCAACATTCAAAGACTAATCATATATCAATCAAATACAATTACTTAAAAAAGCAAGTCAGTGAAGAGAAGGTGAAGTTGGAGTATGTATCTACAAAGGAATAAATTGTTGATATTCTCACTAAGCCTTTGCCCACAGATACATTTGTCTATTTTAGAGACAAGTTAGGGTTATCCACCCCTCTTGATGAGAACTAGATGCATTGAGTTGCATCAATCTAGTGAATTTCAGAGCCTTATTCTTTTATCTAGATTGGTGTGTTGGTGTTGCTCCTCTGCTGGAGTAGTTTGTTGATTTGGTTGTGTGTCCCACGAGGAGAGAGATTCTGATTTTCCAGTTTTGAAGATCTTTGGCATTACTATCCAAGGTGGAGAGAGATCAGGTGAAAATCTACATTATCTATATTTATCTTAGGGGGAGTTTGTTGGTAATATCTTCTTTCTTTGCATTCATTTTTTTTACATTGATATGTTGCCATCAATGCAAAAGGTGGAGATTATTGGAATTGTTAGATAGAGTTGTTCATTGCTGCTGCTAGGATATGTTATTTTCATTGATGCCAACATATTCTTGTGATTTATTCCAATGGTTTTTTGGAGATTTTCTAATCCAGTTTTGCAGTTTGGTTTTGTTGATCACTATTTTGCAGAGAATGGCATTTCGTTTGGTATATTCTGATGTGATCTAATCTTGTGCTCAGACTTTGGGATATTTTCTTGGATGGTCTTGTGCATCTTCATTGTAGATGGTTTATGATTTAGTGCTCCACAAGTTATGTTTCTTTGTGACAGTTGTTGATTGGTTGTATTCTTAAGCTTCTAGGAATTGACCGATGAAGGTTTGAAAAAGAGTTGTACTTGGTGCAATTGTGTTGGATGATTCTAACATTCTTGTTGGTGTTTCCTAGTCATTTCCTATTTTTTATGGTCATACACATTGATCTTTGTGCAAGTTCTTGGTGATTTCTATGAACCGGTGATGATTTTCATGTTATGCGGTATATTCGATGGTGTAGCGTGTTGTGGTTGATTTTGGCATGATTTTCGGTGAATGTGATTGTTTGGGAATTTTAATTAGGTCCATTCTATGTAATGTAAATCATTATATTGGTCTAGTGGTTGATCTTTGTATCATGTAATGTAATTTTTGTAATTGTGAGTTGTGATGAATAATGATGAACATCAGATACCCCAGTCGGTACTCAGAGGGGGGTGAATCAGTATAGATAAAAACTCTCCCAACAACTTATGTAGCTACAGAAATACCCATAGATTGTCACCATTACTGAACTTAAACATGGAAATACTGGTTAAACACAGTAAGACATCAAATACCATAAACTGATAAGTCTGATCACTTCAAATATGATCAATACTTGATATCAACTTTACCCAATAACATTTGCATTCTATATACTAGTAATACCATGACCTATTAACCCTGCATGCATAATCTTTCAACCAAATACTTCGTAAACATCACATGAAAAATGCATAACACATAATACATAGATTTTTCACATGGAAACCCAAATGGGAAAAACCATGGTGGGGATGAATACCAACAATCTTGTTTTGAACTCTTTTGAAGTTCACCCTATTAGGAGCCTAGTCTAGTTAAAGACTTTACAATAAGGTTTTTCTAGGAACCAATCCTATTAGAGATCACCCGCTTAAGGGATTTTCCAACTATTGAAATGGTTAGAAGACAACAGGTAAAACTCTGATCTGATAATAGCACTATATGCCAAGGCAGATCCTTTTCATTTCCTCTACTCTGCAATCACACTCTGTAGTTTTCCACTCATTGGTCTAGCAAGTATCTCATCACTCGGATACACACAACATTTGCAAACAACTTACAATAAAAAACATCATCAACCTTTTAGACAACATATAGGTTGGTAACATAAACCCTAAACCCTAAGCATCTTAGGTTTACAACACAGGTGGTCCAATCCTGACTGTCCAAACACATTGTATAGAGATTTACAATTCCAAATAGATCACAAGACAATCTACATTATTCATTTATCACCGCACATGGGAATCAGTAACCCATCACGCTTTCTTCTCATACCACTAAGAAGAATGATCATTCCCGAGGTAGACTCCAAATGCAGTCAATCTCCTCATACCTCAATCCTTCACGCGCACAAGGCTGGCGTGGTACCTTGATCTCATTGACATCTCATAGTTAACTCATCACAGAGTATCATAGGTTGGATCGCACAATATGGATTGCCAAACCAATAACCATAGAGCTGAGACTACCAACCAGTAGTCACACTTAGTGAAACCCTGACACTGGTTCACTACATCTCTTCATGCCTCTTCATACCGGTTCACCAACTTCTTTCAATCTGCATACTAGTTCACTTAAACTTATTGACATCAATTACAACATACACTACCATCATATCAACATACCAGTTCATCATATGCTAATAATATCCAACAATCTCCCCCTTTGGCATTGATGGCAATACTTAGTGTAGCATTGCAATTAAAAACATCATAGACTAGTGTATCTACATTATCAGATATTTTCTCCCCATACATCAGATATCTTCTCCCTCATACATCATATATCTTCTCCCCCTTTGGCAACAATGCCAAAGTAGAGGCACAAGCTTCCAAAATCTACTATGTTGCTCCCCATAAGGAATAGCATCCTTCAACACATCATTCATGAAAGATTTGTCACTGTAGTACTTGACTGATGCGGAGCACACAACTTTAGTTGACGTCATGAAGGGGCAGAACCCCTAATTCACCTCTCAAATAGGTAAATATAGTCTTCAATAAGGGCTTAGTGAATATTTTTGCTAGCTACTCCTTACTAGAAACATGTTGTAGTACAACCTCCTTATTTTGAACTTTCTCTCTCAAGAAGTGATATTTAAGTTCAATGTTCTTAGTTCTAGCATGTGATACCAGGTTCTTGGAAATATTTATTTCACTTTTGTTATCACAAAATATATTCACCAGTTTGGATACGGGTACTTTGAAACCGTCCAATACATGCTTCATCTAAATTGCTTGAGTGAAGTTCATAAATGCTACCACATATTCTGCTTCAGTTGTAGATTGGGAAATACAACTCTACTTCTTACTTGTCAATGATACTAATCTTCCACAAAAAAAGAATGCTCCACCGGTTGTTCTTTTCTGGTCATCCACATTACCTCCCCAATTGGCATCGGTATATACCTTGAGATTATAGTCACCATTATATGGATACCACAATCCATAACCAACTGTTCCTTTCAGATATCTAAGAATTGGATAAGTATCTTTTAAAGATTGGTTTTACTAAAGGAAATGCAGATAGCAATTTATATTACAAAATAACTAATGATGACATCTTGATTATTGAAGTCTTTGTTGATGATATAATCTCTGGAGGAGAAGATAGATTATGTAAGGAATTTTCTATTAAAATGTAGCGAGAATTCGAATTGTCTATGATTGGAGTGATAAAATTCTTTTTAGGATTGTAGATTTCACAGACTGATAAAGGTATTTTTTTGAGTCAATCCAATTACTTGAAAGAATTACTAAAGAAATTTGGGATGGAGAACTCTAAACTGGTAAGCACACCTATGACTACAAATGACAAATTATCTCAAAAGGATGAATATACACCTGTTAATCCAACTAGATGCAAATCTATGATAGGAGGTTTACTATATTTGACACAAACCAGACCTAATATTATTAATGTAGTATGTATTATTTCTAGATTTCAGAGTAATCCTAGGGAAAATCATGAATCAACAGTAAAAAGGATTTTCCAGTACTTACAAGGCACAACAAATCTTGGATTATGGTATCCTAGAGATGAAAATTTTGATCTATGTGCATACACAGATGCAAATTGGGCAGGAGATGTGGATGATAAAAAAAGAACCACTAGAGGAGCATTCTTTCTTGGAAAGAGATTAGTTTCTTGGTTGAGTAAGAAACAAAGTTGTACATCTTTATCAATAGCAGAATCAGAATTTGTTGCAGCAGCAACTAACTGTACACAAGTACTATGGCTTAAACAAATGTTGAAAGACATAAAGGTAAAATGCAAGGAACCTATTGCTATATATTGTGATAACACTACAGCAATAGATATATCTAAGAATCTGGTATTACATTCTAAAACAAAACATGTTTCTATCAAACTGAATTTTCTAAGGGAAAAAGTTGAAGAAAAAGAGATAAAACTGGTTTATACGAATACTAAAGAACAACTTGTAGATATTTTCATAAAACCTTTACCTTAGGAAACTTTTGAATATCTCAGAGATTAGCTTGGAGTCATACCACCACTGGTAGAGACTTAGACAGTTGATGATTGTCATCAATCGACAAAATTAAAAGACAAATCTTTTATTCCGGTCTTTGATGAGGAAGCTACTTCTGAGGCGGAGTAGTTGGTATTTTGTATGAATTTGATTTTTGTAACTTTGGCATTTGATGTCAAAGGGGGAGAGATATCTATGGAAAAACACATTATCTTTTTGAGGAGAGATTGGAATTGAAAATAAATCTTTGGATAAACTCATGTTGCTCCCAGGGGGAGAAATTGAGATTGTTGGTTTTTGGTATTTGGCATTTCTATTTTGGCACTTTGATGGTTTTTCCATCTTGTGTTGCCATCAATGCCAAAGGGGGAGATTGTTGGTATTTTGGTATGGTTTTGTCATTGATGTCAACACCTACTGGAAACAAGCACTTTGGAGATCCAGTAACATTCATCGGCAAGCAAGTAACTATTGCAACAGTTACTGGTATATGATTCACCGTCAGGATATAATATTTACCAGTACCTAGAATGATATGGAAGACACTTGGTAATGTCGAAGACATCATGTGGACACTTTTGTTTGAAGAATTTATCATTGGTATATTCATATTTGCATATTTGCTTTTACCGGCAAATAGGTCCAGGTTATCTAGGGTTACACCGACAGGTTTATCTTTTCCAGATTAGCATGGCACGCTATGGAGATGATTTATTATTGATGTAAATGCATTAAGCTGACATGTTTAATCAGTTATGGCATCAGATATTATATTGTATGTAAAATTTTTTATTGTAATATCTTGTAGAGCCGACCTACTAAAATTGGTCTTAGGTTATGATATAAATGTAAGATCTTATTTGTAAGATCAAGTGTGGAGTGAAAAAATGTGAAAAATAATTAAGTGAAGGTATATGTGAGATCAGGCAGAGGTATACACAAAGACATCATTTGAAGGTGAAGCTAGGTTTTTGTATAAACATATCAGCATTACACTGATACTGAATCCAGCATATGAAGATGCTATTTATGTAGTACATTCTTATTGGATTTAACCATCCAACTGTAGTCAGCATGACTCCCATTTTGTGATTGAGCAGTGAGCTCTAGGTTGTTGGACTTTTTGTATGTACGGACCCCATTTATGTACACTTACTATCTGCAATAGTATCATCTGATTGTTGGTAAGGTTTCCCATCATGGTTTTTCCCCTTACAGGGTTTCCATGTACAAATATTGGTGTTATGTGTTGTGGATGACTTTATGTTTATGTTTCATTCATTAATACTTACCGGTATAACAATTTTCTATTAACACTGTCTACCGGCATACTTAACAGGTTTACCGGTATTAACATTAAGTTCGTTAATTGGTTCTTGATTTGAATTTATTAGACAACTGATTCACCCCGCCCTCTCAATTGTCTTTGAGACCTAACATACATCAGATATCTTCTCCCCCATACATCATATATCTTCTCCCCCTTTGACAACAATGCCAAATTGGAGGCACAAGCTTCCAAAATCTACTATGCTGCTCCCTGTAAGGAATAGCATCCTTCAACACATCATTCATGAAAGATTTGTCACTGTAGTACTTGACTAATGCAAAGCACACAACTTTAGTTGATGTCATGAAGGGGCAGAACCCCTAATTCACCTCTCAAATAGGTAAATATAGTCTTTGGTAAGGGCTTAGTGAATATTTTTGCTAGCTACTCCTTACTGGAAACATGTTGTAGTACAACCTCCTCATTTTGAACTTTCTCTCTCAAGAAGTGATATTTAAGTTCAATGTGCTTAGTTCTAGCATGCAATACTAGGTTCTTGGAAATATTTATTTCACTTTTGTTATCACAAAATATATTCACCAGTCTAGATACGGGTACTTTGAAACCATCCAATACATGCTTCATCCAAATTGCTTGAGTGTAGTTGATAAATGCTTCCACATATTCTGCTTTAGTTGTAGATTGGGAAATACAACTCTACTTCTTACTTGTCCATGATACTAATCTTCCACTGAGAAAGAATACTCCAATGGTTGTTCTTTTTCGGTCATCCACATTCCTCCCCAATCGGCATTGGTATATACCTTGAGATTATAGTCACTATTATATGGATACCACAATCCAGAACCAACTGTTCCTTTCAAATATCTAAGAATCCTTTTGATAGCCACCAAGTAGGATTCTCTTGGACATTTTTGAAAATGAGCTACTATGCCTACTACATGAGCAATATCTGGACTTCTATGCACCACATAGTGCATCTTACTGATCATTGACTGGTACTCTTTTTCATTCATCAGTGTTGAATCATCTTCCTTGGTCATCTTACAGCCAGTCACCATCAGTGTACCAATTGGTTTTATTTCCTCCATGTCAAAAGTCTATAATACCTCTTTGACATACTTGGATTGGGTAAGAAAAATACCCTCTTTCATTTGTTGAATCTGTAAACCAATGAAGAACTTTATTTCTCCTATCAAAGACATCTCAAACTCTTTCTTCATTGCATCTGCAAATGCATGACTCATTTTATCATCTCCTTCAAAGATTATGTCATCCACAAACACTTCACACATCAAAATTTGATCACCTTCTAATTTCAACTAGATGTTGCTATATTCACTTGTTCTCTGAATTCCAATCTTCACAAGATGAGAGTGTAGTCTTTCATACCATGTCCTAGGTGCCCATTTCAATCCATATAGGGCTTTGTGTAACCTACACACCATGTCACTATCTTTGATAAGGCAAACCCTTTTGGTTGTTGTATATACACTTCCTCTTCTAGGATTCCATTCAGAAAAGAAGACTTCACATCCATTTGATAAACCTTAAATCCCTTAAATGTTACAAATGCAAGTAGCATTCAAACACCTTCTACTCTAGCCACGGGAGAAAAGGTTTCTCCATAGTCTTCTCCCTCCTCCTGAGTGGATCCCTTGCATAAAAGTGTAGCCTTGTTCCTTACAATTGTGCCTTCTTCATTCAACTTATTCCTGAAAAACCATTTGGTACCTATGACATTTTTATGTTCTGGTTTGGGCACCAAAGACCATGTTGCATTGTTTTCTATCTGTTCTAGCTCCTCTTCCATTGCTTTAATCCAGTCTTCATCGGTAAGAGCTTCTCTGGAAGTCTTGGGTTCAAATTCAAAAATCATGCAAGAGTTCTCCTTCACTTTTCTTCTTGTGAGTATCCCTGCATCTTTATCTCCTATGATTTTCTTGGGATCATGATGCAACTTCACATATCTAGGAATGATTCTAGCTTGATATGCTAGCTTTTCTTCTTCTTCACTAACTTCTTCCTCATCTCTCATTGCAGCTTCTACCAGTATAGGAACACTAAGATCCTTACAAGTTTTTGTCTTAACTGGTTCACAAAAGGCTATACCTGGTTCATCTTCCACTTCTTCACTGCAAGTTTCCTCAGGTTCCTCAGGGGATTCATCAACCCTGACATTGATACTTTCAACAATTTTCTGAGTTCTATTGTTGTGGCACTTGAGAGCTTTTCTTTTAGTGGAATATCCCAAGAATATTCCTTCATCACGTTTTGCATAAAATTTTCTCAAATGCTCACCTCTCTTGATATAGCACTTACTACCAAATACTTTAAAGTAACTCACTTTGGGAGTTTTTCCGGTCCAATACTAATAAGGGGTTTTATCTTTGCCTTTATTAACGAGTACCCAGTTCATAGTATAGATTGCAGTGCTCACCGCTTCTCTCCAAAAAGTGTGAGCAGCCTTTCCTTGGATCAGCATTGTTCTAGCTACTTCAACTACAGTCCTCTTATTTCTTTCTGCTATGCCATTCTATTGTGGTGTCCTTGGGGTAGACAACTACCTCTTGATATTGTTATCTTCACAAGTACTTATTGAATTAATCAGAAGTGAATTCTCCTCCTTGAGCAGTTCTCAGGCATTTTATCTTTTTACCACTTTCTTTCTCTACTCATGCTCTGAAAGATTTGAACTTTCCAAATACTTCTGATTGGTCTTTCAAGAATGTGACCCACATCATTCTTGAGTAGTCATTAGTAAGAATCATAAAATACCTATCTCCCTGAATACTTCTAGTTTTCATAGGACCACACAAATCAGTATACACAAGATCATGTAAATTTTCTGTTGAGCAAGACTTACCTTTAAAAGTTGAGGAAGACATCTTTCCAGGTTGACATTCTCTGCAAAAAGAATTCTATAGTTTGTTCAGCAAAGGTAATCCTCTTACTGCCTTGATCTTACTTGCTTTAACAATGTTGTCAAAGTTCATATGACAGAGTCTCCTATTCCATATCCAACTATCATCAAACTTAGCCATTAGACACTGACTTATCTTAGCATTCAACTGAAATAGGTTACCTATGGTTTGCTTACCAGTTGCAATAATGTCACCACTCTTACCAATTATACTGCAAATTCCACCTTTGAATTCCAGAACTAATCCTTTGTCATTCAGCCAAGCAACACTCAACAGGTTATGCTTAAGACCCTCTACCCAATAGACATCATCTGCACTTCTCTTTCCATTCAGTGAGATGGATCCTTTACCTTTCACCAAGCATGGTGCATCGTTGCCAAATCTGACAACACCTCTAGAGATGGAAACTTTCTTCTGTCACTAGTCATGTGGTGAGAACAACCACTATCAATTATCCACTCATTAGAGTTGTCAATGCGAGAGACAAGAGCTTTCTTTTCAGACACTTCCTCCTTTACTGCTACTAACACTATGTCTTCATTTTCTTCATCTTTCGATTCTTCATCAGTGACACCTTCATCCACAACAACTACGCAATTTCTTCTATTTCCTCCTTTATAATTTCTGAACTTCTCTGGTTTATCCATATAGTCATTGTTAGGAAAATTAATAGCTATGTGTCCTATCTTGTTATAGGAAAAACATTTTGAAGGAAGTTTACCTCTATATTTTCCAGTTCCCTTCGGAAGTCTTTTAGCAAGAAGAGCTTCAAAATCCATCAAAATCTCTTCATCATTCATATCTCTGCATTGCCTGGATTCATAATTGGTACTAGTTTCTTTTCCTTTTCTGGATGGTATAGTAGATGCTTTAAAGGTTGACTCAGCCTTCTGAACACTATCATAATAGCTGTTCAACTCATATGTAGTTAATTTCACAATGATAGAATCTAAGGATACCTTAGTTTTATCAATAGATCTTACTTGCTAGATAGTAGCAACTCTTATTGCATAGATTGGTAATAATGATCTAAGGACTTTACTAACAATAGTGGTATCATCAATAGTTCCACCAATGCTTTTGATATCACCAACCACAGTCTTAATCCTAATGCCATACTGTTGAATGGTCTCACCTTCAACCATCCTCATATCCTCAAATTTACCTCTAAGGCTTTATTCCTTATCTTTCTTTACACCCTCATCACCACCATAGATGTTTTCCAATGCATCCTATACATCCTTAGGTGTGTCCTTGTCTTGTACATCAATAAAATCAATATTTGACAGTCTGCTAATAAGGGCTTCCATGACTTGCCCATTTTCTTGGATCTCTCTCTTCTGACTGTCAATTAGAGTGCCAGTGGGAGTCACATAGGCATTCTCAACATAGCTCTAGTGTTGATCACCCATTCTCTTGATGTAAATATTCATTCTGTCCTTCCATATCTTAAAGTTATCTCTATTGAACTTAGGACCTTCCTTCTTCATCAGTACAGTAGGATCTTTTCCCTCAAGCGGTTAAGCTTATATCACTGAGGACCTTGAGGTACTCTAATACCAATTGATGAATAATGATGAACAAAAGATACCCCAATCAGTACTGAGAGGGGAGGGGGTGAATCAGTACAGATAAAAACTCTACCAACAACATATCTAGCTAAAGCAATACCAATTGGTTGTCACCATTACTAAACTTAACCATGGCAATACTGGTTAAACACATTAAGACATATGATACCATAAACTAATAAGTCTAATCACTTCAAATATGATCAATACTTGATATCAACTTTACCCAAAAACATATGCATGTGGTATACTAGTAATACCAAGACCTATTAACCCTGCATGCATAATCTTTCAACCAAATACTTCATAAACAACACATGAAAAATGCATAACACATAACACACAAATTTTTCACATGGAAACCCAAATGGGAAAAACCACGGTGGGGATGAATACCCATAAGCTTGTTTTGAACTCCTTTGAAGCTCGCCCTGTTAGGAGCCTACTCTAGTTAAAGACTTTACAATAAGGTTGTGCTAGGAACCGATCTTGTTAGAGATCACATAGTTAAGTTATTTTCGAACTGTTGAAATGGTTAGAAGACAATAAGTAAAACTCTGATCCGATAACAACACTATATGCCAAGGCAGATCCTTTTCATTTCCTCTACTCTACAATCACACTCTGCAATTTTCCACTCGCTGGTCTGGCAAGTATCTCATCACTCGAATACACATAATATTTTCCAAAAACTTACAATAAAAAACATCCTAGACCTTATAGACAATAGATAGGTCAGTAGCATAAACCCTAAACCCTAAGCATCTTAGGTTTACAACATAGGCAGTCCAATCCTGACCATCCAAACACATTACATAGAGCATTAAAGTTTCAAACAGATCACAAGACAATTTCCATCATTCATTCATCACCACACATGGGAATCAATAACCCATCATGCTTTCTTCTCATACCACTAAGAAGAATGATCATCCCCAAGGTAGACTCCAAATGTAGTCAATCTCCTCATACCTCAATCCTTCACACGCACAAGGCTGATGTGGTACCTCAATCTCATTCACATCTCATAACTAACTCATCATAGAGTATCATTGGTTACATCGCACAAGATGAATCACCAGACCGATAACCATAGACCTAAATATGTGGACAAGAGATTTATGATTTAGTGAAGTGTTGAGGTGAGATTGGTGTTGTAGAGCAGATAATTGTGCTTAAGAAGAACTGTCACTTGTAGATGCTATCATTTGTAGATGCTATCATTGTAGTTCACTTCTTCTAGATTGTAGTCCAAATCATATTGTAAGTCAATGAGCCTTCCCCGAGGGTTGTAGCTGTCTGTGCAAATATTGTTTTGGGTAGTAAGCTCTAGGAAGTGTTCTTGAATGCATGTGCATTCCCCATTGTAATATTTTCACATACTACTGCAGAGTATCATCTTACTATGGGTAGGTTCCCACCATGGTTTTTCCCTTAACCAGGTTTTCAACATAAAAAATCTTGGTGTTGTGTGTTGTGTTGTTAATTTTCTTATCTGTTTATTGCTATAGTTTACTCTTTTTTGTTGTGGAGTTTAATTTCTTTTATCCGATGAAGACTGATTCACCCCCATCCCCCTTGCAGTCTTCCTTCTTGATTTCTACTAGTAAGAAACACTTTAACATATTATATTAAGTTAGAAAAAAGGATATTAAATTGAGTTATTTTCATCTTGTGGATATTTATTTAAACTAATTATTTTTATTTGATTGATAAAACCGAGATAGACCTACGTCGATACATAATCACAAAGAGACTCCAAGAGCACATGAGGAATACACAATGAGATAAATTAACCACCTACAAAACATATCAAAATAGCAAAAGGTTGAATAGAAAGCCAACACCTAAACTAGAAACCTAACATATAAAACAATAAACTGGGTCCGCCAAAACACAAAACAACTGCTTGACACAGACATAAAGTGATGGTCTACTGGTTTGAGGTATGATTGTCTTGCAAATTTTGGCACTAAGAAATTTATAAGAAAATAATTTTTTTAACTTGAATGAATCCCATAACTAGAGGAGACCATCATAGAGTGAAGGGTGGACTCGACCAATGAAGTGGTGGGGCCAGAGCCCATGGCCAATGACTCCATGAATCTTCTTTTTTCTGCCCTTCTCCTTTCCATCTCATTGTGGATATCCTATAGGGAGGCATTGTGCTTGCTAGCCATCTCCCTACAAGCATAGTTGACCTCCTCAATTTGATTTTTAAGGGCCTCTTGGGTTTTCTTGATCTCATTTAGTTCATGATTGCTACCTGCATTCTTGATTCTTGAGTGCATGTCAGCATTATTCCATCTACCATTTCCCACCATCCCTAATGCCCACAAAATCATTGGTTGTTTCTCAAACATTTTTTCATCCAACTCAACAACTAAAGTATTAGTCATGTGGCTTCAACCTCAATCATTGCTTCTAGCCAATTGATCTTTTTAATGGCCACATTCATTTGTGCAACGAACCATTTAATCAACTCATCCTATCTTTAAGTATCTTCATTCAAATCATTCACAATTATTTCTAGAGCCAAAGTGGTGCTCTAAGGGTTGGAATTACTAGGTAAGTGGAGATTTAGGGTGAGAGGGGCAAGGTTTCCTTCAATTTTAGCAAGGGACCAATATGACCACAAGGTATCCAATTATTCTTAATCCTCCAAGGATAGGGACTTAGAGATAGAATGAATAATCTTGTTAACCACATCTTGTTGCATTTCAGACTGAACACCCAAAACTTGATCCATTTTGGTAGTAGCAATGGCCCTAACTTTGGCCATTCTATGAGGGTTTTTTCTAGTGGGCATTTTAGAGCCAAAATGGGGCATAATCTATTCCCCAACATTGCAAGGGGTAACAATAAGGTTAGGTGGAAGTTATACATTCTATGAGTGAGACCCTTGTCGAGAGATGATTTACTTTTCTCAATTGCTTTATAAATAGACTGAGACAAATAAAAGATAATGTAGAAGGGGAAATGCATTATTACCCCATACCAAAGATTATTTAGCATGGGAAAAATCTATGTGTGGAACCTTCTTTCCTAATGCCCAAGGTTAAGTACTTCATGATCAATAGAGTCATATCCTTCCAAAGTCTGAGGGGATCCTTCCTATAGTAGCCACTTCGAAGCTTGGAAACTCCTTCTCCAAGATAATAAAACTAATCAAAGTCATCCTTGTAATT
The DNA here is from genome assembly GCF_030272615.1 of Cryptomeria japonica. NCBI lineage: Eukaryota > Viridiplantae > Streptophyta > Pinopsida > Cupressales > Cupressaceae > Cryptomeria > Cryptomeria japonica. The sequence continues at coordinate 190,846,066 of NC_081411.1, forward strand.
CCTATTGAGATTTTCAGGAAAAAGCCCACCATCAAGGGCCATGCTTGTCACCTTCACAATAGTCTCTAACAAAACTATGAAAGTAACATGGCCAATCTTAATGTTCCCATTGTTCCAAGAATTAACAAAATCAACAAAGAGCTTAGGGTCATTGTTGGTCACCCCTTCAACATAATTATTCAAGTTCCCTTTAATCATATTTTCCCACAACTCCCCATTATTCTTAAATTTAGATCAGTTCTTAGGCTCAGTTGGAATCAAATCACCACCCATAGTCACAAGATAGAAAACCATGTTGAGAAAGTGACAAGCCTAGAGAATATAATGGTGAAAGGGACATTGATAGGTAAGTGCTCAAAAGAACAATTTAGTCAAGAGGTTCAATTTGTTACCCAAAAAAATTGTTTGAGACTATTGAATGAGTTTACAAAATCAATCTTGTGGTTATAGTGCCAAGCACTTCATGGTTCACTTGCCTAACAAACTCCCCTTTAGGTGATTGCTCAAACCCATGCTCAATCTACTCAAATTACTCACTCCACCCAACTACTCATTCTCAACCCTTGCTCTTTTGGTATTCAACACACTATTTTAGAGTGCATCTAGGAGACTCCAACATGGACATGTGGGGGTAGCAAAGCTTTGTTCAAGGTTTGATAGTCAAAATTCATTTTAGGCTCATAGCTTTTAGCTTACTCACATTCGCCAACTAAGGTCAAAAAACCCCAAATGAGGTTGTACACTATCCAAGGTTCCAAATGACACTTGTTTGACTATTTGTTAATGCTCACACAAAGTTTCATAAGCCCAAAACTTCTCATTTCCATCGGGTTCATGCATTTTGACAAAAATAATTATTTGTGTGTTATGCAGTCAAAGGGCTAGTAGCTCGTGGAGGCCTAATTGGCCTAAGTTTGCTCATATTGCCCAATAATGGGATTCTTGACCATGGGAGTTGATTTGGTTAGTGTGGATTAGGTCTAAGCAAATAGATTTTTTTGGTTTTGGACTCCCACAAATTGGTTTAATGACTGTCCACTAATTTAGGCTTAAACATAGGGTTTCATGAGGGTTTCGATGCTTCCACCATAGACTCTCTCCATAAAACTTGTTTCATCATCCCATACTACTTGGATACCTTTACCATAGAAAACTAGAGCTTCCCCTACCTTTATTGGACAAGCATTATGCCAAACACTTGGCAAACCATTGAAAACAATAGAAAAATATCACTGTCATAGTCAAAACTATCCCTTTACCAGTCATATCTGCTGCTCCCTTTTTGGGCATGCATCACAAGGTGTTTGAACTGTAAGAATACATCAAGGAGGTCTGAAAAACACTATTCAACTTCCCTATTATGTTTCCTTCTTCAATACAAGGCTTGGATTATGCCTTTGAAGCATTCCATGAGCATATTGACAACATAATTCATAAAAATGGTGAACTCACTGTTTTGTTTACAAAATGAGAATGATTAAATAGAATAAGATATTCTAACACTTCAAGATGATGCCAAACAACCTTGGTCACATATCCATACCTCTCCCTCATTTATTTGTTCACTCCAAATTGCTTTTGGGTGCAAATCTTGAGTTTTTGTTCATGTTACTAGCCAAGCAATCAACACTTGACTAGTATTCGCTCAAGTTCTTCTTCCAACCACACTTTTGGCACAAAATAGAGAATATGTATAGTATATACATGATTTCCAACCTGACTAAACCCATTATGTGGGATCACAAACCTAGATTACTCAAGTGGTGACATTTTAGAGCTTCAAACCCTTGGCATGGCAACAAGCATACAGTTTGAAAGTAATTTTGTATAATCCAATCTCCAAAAGAAACCAATACAAAAATCAACTAGAGATCATCATACAATTTTTATGCACACCACCCAAAGGTACAATACGGACTAAGAAGGTATAGTACAGACTGTTACATAAAAGAGAGAAAAACCAGTCATAAAGGCCAAAATTTCATGATTTTACTCAAAAGCTCTTTCTTATACAATCACCAACCCTTTCTAAGGCAAAGGGATGCCTTTTATAGTTTTTTTAGTTTCTTATGAAGCCTTAGTATGGACATGATGCTTCCATAACTCCATTTTGCAAGAAAAGTAAAAAAATGGCAACTTTTACAACTTTTCAAGCCAAATGACAACATTTCTTGCTCCAAGATGACCTTATCAACATGTCTAAACAACTTTCCTATGCATAAAAACACTTATCTAACATGTTTTAATGCTTTGGAAAGCATTAGAGGACCCTTTTGGCAATTTTGCACATTTTTGCCAAAAATTGTCAACTCAAAGCCTGAAAGGCAAAACTTGATCTCTTGAGCCCAAAATGAGATCAAAACCACTAAACATGACACATAAAAACCTAAAAAAATGTAATAAACCTAACACAAGACATTACAAACAAGTAAGCATAAAATACTCAAAAAATGGGAGTTTTACTCAACTAGGTGCTCCTGCACCATACTGCCCCAAAAACAAAGCAGTCATGTGACTCCTGGAGGCAGAAAAGAAGAAGGTATGCCAAATTTTTTAAAGTCAGCTTTAGGTATCCATGTGGCCTTTGAGATAGGCCTATCCTTCCATTTGATGAGATGCTCCATGTAGCTATGATTCCTTGTCTTTTTGAGAATCCTGGAGTCTAGAACCTGTTTTGCTTGGGGAAAAGAAAGAGAAGGGAGAGATATATCAGAAAGGGATTGTGAAACATCTTTGACTCTTTGAATCTCCTTAGGTTGCTTCCCTTTGAAAGCAATCAGATCTACAACATTAAAAATGGGGGACAAAGAAACATTAGTAGGCAAATCAACTTTGTAAGCATTAGACCCATACTTAGCCAAGATCTTGCAAGGGCCTATCCTCCTCATCTGAAGTTTGCTTGGAACTCCCTTTTTTAGCCTTTCCTTGTTCAAATTAACCATCACAAAATCACCTATGGAAACTGAGCATCTCTCTTTGTAGCATCCACTCTTGCCTTGACTTTTTGAGAGGTATCTTGGACAGCTTGTCTCACTTGCTCATTAACCTCCTTCATGGATTGAGCCATGCCATCTGTTGTTCCACTCTTATGCTGCAAGTTAGTGATATCCCTCAACTCCATTATACCCCTTCGATGCACACCATAAACAACTTCAAATGGACTTTTACCTATAGACCTGTTAACACTATCATTGTAGGCATATTCTGCTTGATGAATGAGCTGATCCCAACTCTGCCCATATTCCTTTGTCAAGCACCTAAGCATGTTTCCAAGAGACCTATTCAAAAAATTTGTTTGGACATCAGTTTGTGGATGATAAGCTGAACCAAAAGAGAGATCAGTACCCAATCTCTTCCACAATGTTTTCCAGAAATGACCAAGAAACATAACATCCCTATCTAAAACAATGCTAGTAGGTGAACCATGAATTCTAACAACTTATTTTTAAAAAAAAAAAGTAATATGACTTGCATTATGTTTTATCTTACAAGGAATAAAGTGAGCCATTTTGCTAGATTTGTCAACTACTACAAAGATGCTATCAAAGCCTAGTTGAGTTCTATGTAATCCTACCACAAAATCCATACTAATGCAATCCCAAGGCCTGTATGGAATGGGAAGAGGCTAATATAAACCAGCAATAGAGGAATTACCTTTTTCTTTCTGACATACCAAGCATTGCTCAACATACCTCATGATGTCTCTCTGCATCTTAGGCCAATAATAGAACCTTTGAACCAACTCTAAGCTCTTGTTGAGACCAAAATGTGCACTTAATTATGCTTCTCTTGAATGAGGTTCTCTCTCATAGAACCTTTTGGAACACACAATGGTCCACCCCTGAATAACAAACCATCCTGCAAAGTGAAATCAGCATATGCACCATGGAAATTATTCTCAAAACCTTGACAAACTTTATAAGCTTCAACAAAATCATCATGAGTAGGATACATGTCTTTGAAACTATCAATACCAATGCTCTAAACTTGAATCTCATGAATAGTTAACAACCTTCTACTCAAAGCATCTGCTACTTTATTCAACTGGCCCTTCTTATGCTTAAGAGTAAAAGTATAAGCTTGCAAGTATTCTACCCATTTAACATGCCTATGATTTAGTTTATCCTATGAGTTCAATAAACTTAGTGCCTGATTATCAGTGTATACAACAAACTCTTTATGAATAAGATAGTGTCTCCATTTCCTAAGTGCTTGTACTAATGCATAGAGTTATAAATCATAGGAAGAGTAATTTTTCTTTGTATCATTCAACTTCTCACTAAAGAATGCAACTGGTCTATTTTCTTGACTTAAAACAGCTCCTACAACAATATTACTAACATCATATTCAATAGTAAAAAGTCTATCAAAACTAGGTAAAATGAGCACTGGTTGAGTAGCTACTTTAGTTTTCAATAACTCAAGCCCCTTATTGGCTACACTTGTCCACTGAAATTTTACCTTTATACCCCCTTTCATGGTGTCTAACATTGGAGCACAAATCTGACTAAATCCCCTGATGAATTTCCTATAAAACTATGCCAAACCATGGAAGCTTCTAACATCACTAGTTGTCTTAGGAGTTGGCCAACTAGTTATTGCTGCAACTTTAGACTGATCCATTTTCATATTGTCTCTTGATACAACAAAACCAAGATAGACCAATTCTTGTTTCAAGAAATCACATTTTTTTAGATTAATGGTTAGTTGTTCATCAGATAACTATCTCAAAACAATAGCTAAATGCTTCAAATGCTCTTCCTTAGTCTTACTAAAAATAAGAATATCATCTAAATACATAGCAAAAAACTTGCCAATAAAATCATTTAAAACTTCATTCATGAGTCTCATGAATGTGGTGGGAGCATTAGAGAGTCCAAAAGGCATGACAAGCCACTCATAGAGACCCTCATTTGTTCTGAAAGCCATCTTCCATTCATACCCCTCTTTGATTCTTATTTGATGGTAACCACTCTTTAAATCAATCTTGTTGAAATATTGTGCAACCCCGAAACAATCCATCAAATCCTCCATCCTGGCTATAGGGAATCTATATCTGATGATGATCTTGTTTATGGCTCTGGAATTTGTGCAAAGTCTCCATGTTCCACCCTTCTTAGGTACCAACACTATAGGTACTGCACAAGGACTAATGCTTTTTCCTAATCAGCCCTTGGTCTAAGAGTTCTTGTATTTGTCTTGCTACTTCTTTGTTTTGTTGACGGGTCATCGTGTAGGCTGCCTTATTGGGGAAAGAGGCTCCAGGTATGAAAACAATTTGATGGTTAATGGCTCTAGGAGGTGGTAAGGCTGTAGGTGTACCATCACTGATTATGTCTTTGAAGTTATCTAGGATTTAGTGCACCTCATATGGTATCTCAACTTTCTTTTCTACCTTTTCTTCCTTGGGTTTCACTATGAGTGCAAATCCTACTCCTTTGCCCTCTTCTATTGTTTTTATGAACTCTTTCTCATTCACTAATAAGATCTTAGGTATTTTGTTGCTGCTCTCTCCTTCTTCAATGAGGGATTGAATCTCATAGGTTACTCCATCATTCTGAAATGAGTAGGAGTTTCTTTCCCCATCATGTTGCGATTTTCGATCAAATTGCCATGGTCTACCCAATTGTAGGTGGCAGGCATCCATAGGAAGGATGTCACATAGGATCCTATCTACATATCCACCTATGTGGAAATCTACCTAGGCTTCCTCATTTACTAGCACATGTTTTCCCTTATTTAACCATGTGACCTTGTATGGCTCCTTGTGTTGTATCCTAGGTAGTTTCAATTTTCTTACTACTTCCTCTGATATGATGTTATCTGTGTATCCTGAATCTATGATCACCTTATACACCTTTCCCATGATTTTGCACTTAATCCTGAACAATACTCTTCTCTATGAGGCCTTTGTACTATGTGGCTTCTTCATTAACACTCTCTTTATCATTAAAGTCTCACCATCTTCTGAAGCTAGGTGGTTCAATGCTGAAGTTCTGGTATTACCTACATCTTCCTAAGCATAGTTTACCCTTTTTTCACCACCATAGGATGAACTAGGCTTCTTTGGTCATCTATAGGTAGGGTGGCCCAACTTTTGATAGTTATAGAACTTCATGGTTGAGAAGTAGGACCCTCTCCCTAGTCCATTAGATCTACCCCTACTCAGTTTTCTTGATCCCCTACCCCTATAGTTGGGTTTTCTCTGAGAATCCCCACTTTTTTCAATAAGTTTAGACTCTCCCTGGGATCATTGATTTATGCTCCTTCCCCCAAAAATACCTATATGGCCTCTACCATCTCTTCCCCTACCTCTTCCTCTATTGTTTTGTTCTTGCTTTCTCCTACCTTTCTCTTCCACCTTAAGTGTCAATTGATAACACTTGTGTACTATTTGTGGGCATAACAAGCTCATCTCTTCCTGGATGTTCCACCTTAATCCACTCAAGTACCTTGCCACTTTTATACTCTCATCCTATACTACTCTAGATCTCATGCATAGTTTTTGAAACTCCTCAGTGTAGCTACTAATATCTAGCTCCATTTGTCCCAAATTTTGTCTTTTCCTGTGAAGTTGTATTTCATAGTCTTCTGGAAGGTAGGTTTCATTTATTTTGGCTACCATTTCTTTTTAGGTGGCTATTGGTTGCTTACCTCCTTTCACCCTTTCCTCTTGGATGAACTTCCACCAAGTTAAGGCTGCCCCTCTTAGCCTTGATTTTGCCACCTTAACCTTTTGTGCTTCAGCCACTCCATCACATTCAAAATGGTTTTCTAGCCCTTCAATCCACTCTATAAGGGCATCTAGATCCATCTTCCCACTAAAAAGAGCCACTCACTCTAAGGTTTTACCACTCATAGCTCTCAAGACTTTCAAGAATTGTTCTTTCTCAATGATAGGGTAGGGAATTGGGACTTCATCCTCTATAGCCATCATTTTACCCTGATCTCCAACCTTATCATGGACTTCTTCAGTTTTGACTTCTACTTTAGCTAGTTTCATTGCTAGTTGATCTAATCTCTCTCTGAGTACCCTATTTTCCTCTTCTTGGTCTTCAACCTTCTTCACCAATTCTCCATTAGTCACCATGTTTGCCTCATGTTCCATTCCTCCTAAATCTTTTGTTGGCTTTGATACCACTATGACAGGGAGATTGCTAGGTAAGTGCTCAAAAGGCCAATTTATTGAAGAGGTTCAATTTGTTACCCAAAAATTTGTTTGAGACTACTGAATGAGTTTAAAAAATTAGTCTTGTGGTTATAGTGCCAAGAACTTCATGGTTCACTTTCCTAACAAACTCCCCTTTAATTGATGGCTCACACCCATGCTCAATCTACTCAAATTACTCACTCCACCCAGCTACTCATTCTCAACCCCTACTCTTTTGGCATTCAACACACTATTTCAGAGTGCATCTGGGAGACTCCAACATGGACATCTGGGGGTAGCAAAGGTTTGTTCAAGTTTTGATAGTCAAACTTCATTTTAGGCTCATAGCCTTTAGCTTCCTCACATTCGCCAACTAAGGTCAAAAACCCCCAATTGAGGCTGCACATTGTCCAAGGTTCCAAATAACACTTGTTTGACTATTTTTTAATGTTCACACAAAGTTTCATAAGCCCAAAACTTCTCCTTGCCCTCAAGTTCATGCATTTTGACAAAACCAGGCATTTGTGTTTTATGCAGTCAAAGCACTAGTAGCCCGTGGAGGCCTCGTTGGCCAAATTTTGCTCATATTGCCCAATGATGGGCTTCCTGACCATGGGAGTTTATTTGGTTAGTGTGGATTAGGTCTAAGAAAATAGATTTTTTTGGTTTTGGACTCCCACAAACTGGTTTAATGACTGTCCACTAATTTAGGCTTAAACATAGGGTTTCATGAGGGTTTGGATGCTTCCACCATAGACTCTCTCCATCAAACTTGTTTCGTCAACCCGTACTACTTGGAGACCTCTAGCACAAAAAACTAGAGCTTCCCCAACCTTTGGACAAGCATTATGCCAAACACTTGGCAAACCATTGAAAAAAATAGTAAAATATCATTGTCACTGTCAGAACTGTCCCTTTACTAGTCATATCTGCTGCTCCATTTTTGGGCCTACATCACAAGGTGTTTGAACTCCAATTATACCTCAAAGAGGTCTGAAAAAAACTATTTAACTTCCCTATTACATTTCCTTCTTAAATACAAGGCTTGGATTATGCCTTTGAAGCATTCCATGAGCATATTGACAACATAATTCATAAAAACAATAAACTCACTATTTTGTTTACAAAATGAGAATGATTAAATGGAATAATCTATTCTAACACTTCAAGATGATGCCAAAAAACCTTGGTCACATGTCCAGACCTTTGCCTCATTCATTTGTTCACTCCAAATTGCTTTTGGGTGCAAATCTTGAGTTTTTGTTCATGTTACTAGCCAAGTAATCAACACTTGCCTAGTATTCGCTCAAGGTCTTCTTCCAAACACACTTTTGGCACAAAATAGAGCATATGTATAGTATATACATGATTTCCAACTTGAATAAACCCATTATGTGGGATCCCTGACCTAGCTTAGCCAAGCAATGACATTTTAGAGCTTCAAACCCTTGACAGGGAAGGAAGCACACAGTTTGAAAGTAGTTTTGTATAATCCAATTTCTAAAAAAAACCAATAAAACAATCAAATAGAGAGCATCATAAAAATTTTATGCACACCTCCTAAAGGTATAGTACGAACTGTTACATAAAGGAGAGAAAAACCAGTCATAAAGGCCAAAATTTCATAATTTTATTCAAAAGCTCTTGCTTATACAATCACAAACCCTCTCCAAGGAAAAGGGAGGCCTTTTATAGTTTTTTGAGTTGGTTATCAAGCCTTAGTATGAACATGAGGCTTCCATAACTCCATTTTGCAAGAAAAGTAAAAAAAATGATGACTTTTACAACTTTTCAAGCCAAATGACAACATTTCTTGCTCCAAGATGACCTTATCAACTTGTCTAAACAACTTTCATATGCCTAAAAACACTTATCTAACATTTTTCAATGCTTTTGAAAGCATAAAATACCTTTTTGGTAATTTTGCACATTTTTGCAAAAAATTGTCAGCTCAAAGCCTTAAAGGCAAAACTTGATCTCTTGAGCCTAAAATGAGATAAAAACCACTAAACATGACACATAACAACCTAAAACAACATAATAAACCTAACACAAGACACTACAAACAAGTAAGCATGAAACACTCAAAAAATACTCAAAAAATGGGAGATTTACTCAACTAGGTGCTCCTGCACCAAATGGTATGTAATACCATCAATGATTTTTTAAATCCTCCTAGCTTAAATAGCAAGGGAGGGAAAATGCAAGAAGAGCAAGTAAAAAATAATAATTTTTGAGATTATGCATCATTAACTCACGAGTCCTTCAAAATCATGGAAAATTTTGAAATCACTAACATACACACCCATCCCCACCAACTTGTCTACCACATAGTTGTCTTCCTGTCTCAAATGGTATAGCTTTATGTCTCCTAGACAGTGAACTAGATTGATAAACTTGGAAATGAGAGGGTTAGATTTCTAATCTAGTTTCATTTCCCTTCTATGAATCATGATGGTATTACTTGAGTCACCTTCAATAATGATATGCTTAAGTCCCTTTTACTTGGCTGCAATGAATTTATGATAAGTAGTTGCCACTTCAGTCATTCTTAAAGTTTGAATCCCAATATTTTGTACATCAGCAAGGGTGAGGCTACAACATGAGTCTCTAATCACTCCACCTCCTCTCTCTCGACCTGATTTTCCTCTACTTGACCTATCAAAATTCAGCTTCAACCAACTGGTGTTAGGGGTGTCCATTTGATTGCTTTATAAAAACCAATAGGAGGCACAATGAAGCCAAAAAGGATCAACTCCTTATCCCATAATCTATCAATCACTCAATCAATATGAAGTGGTGGGTGAGAGTGTTTTCTCTTTACAAAGAAAGCCATATTTTACTTGGCATTTGAAATGATCTTGTTAGTAAGTTCTTCACATCTGCACCTCCTCTCTAAATTTTTTGTTATTGTGCTCTTTCCATCAACTCCATCGAGTGTAAAAATAGGTCTTCCACCATAGCTACTTAGTTAAAGGGTGAGAGGATGACACATTCCCATTTAGTATATTATCCTTGGTAGCTTTATTCAAAACCCATTCAAGGAGAAACATGCTAACAATATTTTGTCTAACATTTTGAAGAAAAGGGGAAGTAGTCAAAAACATGTTTAATATTATCCTCCTCATTTTCATAGAGTGCACATTTGTTGGCCATTTCAAAGCCATGCCACTTGAGATTTTTGTTTCTAGATTGATCATATTGAGATACTTATATGTTGCCATTGATGTCAACATGCTTTTATTATCATTAGTGACTTGTTGGTGTCAGTGATGTTCAGTTTTCTTTCCAGTTGTGTTGAGAAATCTGCTTTGCTTATCTTCTAGGCTACATATCTATTTTTGCAGTTTGGATATTTTTTTATCCTATGTTTCGAGATTTTATATTCTAGATTTGGTGCTCTAGATTATTTTGATAAGGAAGTTGTGTTTACCAATATGTTTGACAGTGTTTCTATATAAAATGCATGCTCTGCATTTTTTTCACATTATGGTTTTTGGTGTTGCAGTTTTGGAGTTAATTTCATAATATCCTTAGCTTCATTTTATTCAGATGGCATGTGTTCTTGAATTTTGGAAGCATGATTTTAATTTTAATGGTGGTTACTCTAGGTTTGGTTGATCTTAGGTGGTTACACATCACATTATTTCTACAATGATTATGGACTACTATATAATGTGTTTGGTGTTTATTTTGGCATTGATTAAGATGTGGTGTGGCTCACTTTACATTCTTTTCCACTACAAGAATGTTTAGTGTCGACTTAATTTAAATTGTGTTCGATTAAGTTTCTTAGCTGACCTCTAGAAACTTTGCATATGAGGATGATATATATACTATCTTGTGTGTTGCATGTGATTTGTATGTGTGAAAGAAAGTTAAAAGTGATGAAGGTGTATGAAAGAGGATCTATCTTCCTAACCGGTTGATAATTGGTGTTGAGACAGTGGAAAGTGTTGATTAGTGTGAGCTTCCATGTGCTAGTTACATGAATCATTGAGCTGAAGGTATCTACCAATCATTCATTTTCATAAATGCATTAGTGTTGGATTCTTTTTGTTTTATTCTTCTTCCTTAAAGTAGAAATCCCTTTGGTAGTGAGCCTTTCTTTCTTTCTTTTAGGTAGTGATCCCTCTACCAGCAAGCATTTTTTTGTAAAAATCAACTTAACCAATTTACCCATAATAGGTGTTCATATATTAAGAATAGTTTCTTCATGGTTTTTCCCCTAATAGGGCTTTCCATATTAAATGTAGTGTTTCTTTGTGCATGGTGTGCTCTATTTTTTCATGCTCATATATTTGTCTGGATTAGGTGTCAAAGAAAAGTTATTATAGATTTGATTTAAGAAATAGTTTTAATATTTTATACAACTGATTCACCATCCCTCTCTATTGTCTTGTGCATTATAATATTGAACAATTGGTATCAGAGCTTTCATTCTTTGGAGAAGAGCTCAATCGCTTAAGGAGGACTTGATGGCACACAAATTGATAATCCCTATGTTTGATGGATCTAACTATGCTTTCTAAAAATTCAAGATGCAAGTTTGCGTGAATTTTCTTTTCTTTGAAGAATGGAAGTCTATTACAAAGAATTATGTTAAACCATAGACTGGGTGAACACTCCAAATAAGATCAAGGAATTTGAAGATAATGAAAAGGCAAGGTGTGCTATCTTTAGTGATCTTTTTAACATTGAACTAACAAAGGTTATAACTGTGGGGTCTCCTTATGAATTTTGGGAAAAATTAGAAAATAGTTATGAAGCACATTGTATTGCAAAAGAAGCTAAGCTACATAATGCTAAAACTAAATATGAATGCATGTAGATGGATAAAGAAGATAATATAAATATCTACCTGTAGAAGATAGTGTTGGCTTGATGATGATTGTAATGAATGAATTCATATGTTGTCATTGATGGAACATGTACACACACACATATGTTTGTCTATCGGTGCTACTACAAAGTTATTTTTATTATTTGCTACCGGTATTAGAAGTTTTTCTTGTAATGGTGTCAAACCAGTACGTGTCATGAACCGATATATATAGGAATGTCTCGACACCAAATTGAAGATCCAATGGTGATTATCAAAGAAGAAATGGAGGAAAATCAGTTTATATGTTGACAGAGGTTAATTCCAACTAGTATCAGTGTTCCAAATGGTATTCATTAATTTTTTGATGAGTTATCACCAGTCGTGATGAGTTATCCTAACTGACAAAATTTGGCAGTATTTTATGATGAGTTGTGTTTGACTATCTAGATACACTACACCTAGGAAATTGTGATATAATTCCTAAGGCTGTCATGAAATCTAAATGTCTATATAATGACATTATGATGAACGATTTTGTATGTATGATGAGATATGATATGAGATGATTTGATGTGAAGATAGAAGAGTTAAGTCACAGAGTATGTCGGTAATGTAATTTTGAGTGCACAGAAGAGGATCTATTCAAGCAAATTGTGCTACTTCTAGATCACACAACCTGTAGTTTTCTTATCACTACAACAGTCAAATCCCCTAATCGGGTAAGCTCTAACAAGCTTCATTATACAAGTCCTCTAACCAGGTGATCCATTAGTTTGGATTCAGAAATCCTCTATCGAGGTTACTCCTAACAGGGTACTACCTTTAACAGGGTATAGCTCCTAACAGAGCTTTGGGATCTTTAACAAGATTCCCTCTTATCAAAGCATGTTTGTAGACCTTAACCAGTCAGTTACCTATTACTACAGAAAGTTAACTTATGAGTCTCATCTCAACATGATTTTTCCCATATGGGTTTTCCATGTATAAACACTTGTGTTATGGTGGATGTTTTAATTATTGTGGATGCACTAATATCATTTTGGATTACATGCATAGTGTTTAACAAACTTGTTAAGTATATCTACTGGTCAGTGTTTAAAGTAGTAGTATTTTTGGTGTCACTGATTCACCCCCCCACTCTTAGTGATTTATAAGCCTATCAGATAGATGATGTTGTCAATGAGATTAGATGTCTTCGAGGTAACTTATTGGAAGATGTAGTTGTGAAAAAAGGTACTCAAAACTCTTACTAAACCTTATAGCTCCAAAGTTTTGGCAATAGAAGAATCACATAATCAGAATAAGTACAATAGAGAATACTTCTATGACTCCTTACTTGATTTTGAGATGAGAGAATTTGATACTACTAGTGAAAGAATAGAGATAAAATTTAAGGCTACTAGACCAGTGAAAGATGAGGAATCTGATGAAGAAAACTTTGATGAGATTGAGGAAAAATTTGAAAGAAGGATGAAGAAATGAACTAAAGAATACAAAGCTGAATTTCCCTTTAAATGTTTTAGCTATGAAAAGATAGGTCGCTATACCTCTAGATGTTATAACTGTTGAACACAATGTACCACTGAGATGGGGCTGAATTAGTGGTTCCCAATATTCTAAACCTTTTAAACCAAACTCTTGGTACCGGTTAGCAAATAAAACATAAGTAGGATATATTGGTGAGCTAAGGAAAGAGATCAAATGCAAACACACAAAGATACTCAACACATAATACCAAATATATGAGGAAAAACCAATGTGGTAAAAACCTCGGTGAGAAATGTTGTTGGAGAATACTACTTCAATTCAGCCTCACAATAAGCACTGATTACAAAGTTTAGGGTGACATGTGTGTGAAGTAGGATACTTGCAGCAGCAACACAAACACTCAATAGATCATTACTATTGGAAATTGATAGTCATTGGAATTATATGTTGTCATTGATGGAAACAATTTTCTATTGAAGGCATATACCAACATATACAAGCATTTGGAGGCATTCACCAATGGATAACAGCATTGAGTATTCAGGGTCATTACTGGCACTAACACTGGCACCAACATCCAACATTTTACTAAAGCTAACATCAGTTTGATCTGAAAGGTTTTAATATAAAATCATTTTGTAATTATTGTATTGGGCCAACATTGTATATCTTTTGTATTGTAATTCTACACAAGGCATATTGTTTGTAACAGTATATAAGTCAGTCTGTTAGGTCATTTTGGGGATGTGTGATATAGGAGAATAATAGCAGAATTGTGTGATATGAAGTATACGTATGAAGGTCATTTTGTATGCAAATGTAATATCATGCTATGATCAATAGATAGTTTGTAAATCATTCTTGGAGGAAGAAGAGATACTAGTAGAAGGTTCATGGTTTATGAATCGGTATAGAATAGAGCTTTAACTAGAACCTTTTTTGGTATTTCAGATGGATTTTGTGAGTTCATCAATACTATTTTATTTTAGCAGAAGCTTGTAGTCAGTGAGACTTTTTTGTGTTGAGCAGTGTGCTCTAGGCAGCGTGCCAACCTGCATGTGTAGGCCCCCATGCTATGTAATATCTTTCATATGACTAGTGAATTGATATTGTGGGTCACAAATCCCACTGTGGTGTTTCCTCTTTGATGTTTTCCATGTACAAATTCATTGTGTTATGGTGTTCATTCATGTGGTTGGTTTATTTCGTTCACATTATATGTTTCTTCATTTACTAGTTTATATGTGTATGTTATAAAAGGTTAAATATTGTGTTACCAACATAACACTAATCTACCCCTCCTCTCAGTGTTCTTGGGTTCATTATATTCCAACAATTGGTATCAGAGCTTGGTACCTCAGAGGAAGTTTAATAGCTTGATGAAGATCCTGAAACTGCAATCATTGAACATGGCTATGGAGAAGCAACATGGGATGGCACTTGAGGACTATGATGGTGAAAGGATGAAGAACTTGAAACTGCAAGATTCATTTAATTATGCTAATGAATTCATTCTTATCCTGCAAGAAAGGTTATCATCTACTCAAGCTAAGAGAAAGGAACTTTTTCAAAACTATGATGATGAAGAGAAAAATGCACTTAAGGAACAATGTCAGAAGTTGATTCACACAAACATGCTCGAGTGATCTCATAATGTTGGTTTCCACTTTTTGATACATCTTGATTTTTGTTGAAATCATACATTTTTTAGAAAATATGATGATTTAAGCTTTAAGACGTCCCATTTGAAGTAACTAATTGGAGAGAGTTAGATCAAAGGCTCTTAGATAAAAAACTCTTGGATAGAACCGCTCTACTTATAAATCATACTTGCAATGTAGTCTCCTTTGCGTCTATCAAATGCTAATAAAAAACCAATTTTACATTAGTTTATGGGGGGTCAAATGAATTCATTTAGAAGTTTTGTTTTTTTAAGTATTTAGTCCTTATTATAAGATTTTCAAATAGTATAATTTTTAATATATTTAATTTCATTAATATATTTTTTATTTTATTTCTCATGAATGTAGGTTTTTACCGAACATGAACTTCTTTGTTTAATCCATTGGAAAAAATAATAAACTAATTCAAAAAAAATCTGAAAAATATCTATGCACTAGGTATTGATATCTTCTTTCTTACAAAAAAGATTTAAAATTGAATTTTCATTTATATAGAACAAGCTATGTGTTCAAACGTACACCTATATCTAAATTATAATTAGTCAAACTTCAAAACTTAATAAAATGAAAAATATTCAACATATCACTATCAAACCAATTGCATGCCCTAGTTATTAATGTTACAAAAATTCAAAAGAATTAAGTTTTTAATAATTTATAGAAAAAAAGTTATGCATTTCAGGATGCACATCACTCTTAAAAAAAAAAATTGCTGTAAAAAACTACTTTTCTAGGGAGATGGAGAAATCAATTAAATTTTATTCAAAAAAAAATTAAAAAAAAATATTTAGAATCTACAAAAAAGATGGTAGAAATCACTAGTCTCCATCATCTCCAAATTCTTAACGGTTTAAAAGTTATAGGTGTTGGAATGTGAAGGTTATTTTCAAAATGTTCATTCAATTGTCAAAGTTGGTCAAAAAAGTGGGAACCAGTATTGTGAGTTCACCCACTCAAAAAGAATGAAATGCAAGACCTAACTATGAGGCTATCAAAAGATATTGAGGATAGAAAGAAGGAAGAAAATATTGTTGTATCTCTGAAGAACAAATTTGATGAATGTGGTAGATTGACTCATGAGAATAATCTATTGAGAACTGATTTGGTACACTCCCCGAATAATGAACAAGATCTTGAAAGATAAATAACAACTCTGAGAGATGATTTGACTATTGCAAGTGAGTATAAAGGAAAATTCAGGATTAGTGCTGCACAATTGGATGACTTATTGAAAAGACAAAGGCGGAGTGAAGATTCTAGAGGACTTGGATTTGTACAAGGTGAAAGCTCTGGTACTACAAATGAAGATTAGACAACCGGTATGCAGAACTCATCAGACTAGAGGAAACTGGTAAGGCAATCTAATGCTTATAAATTCAATGGTAGATGTTTGGTTTGTAATAAATTTTGACATATGGCTAGACAATGTAGAAATAGAGAAAATCAAAACTAAAATTCAGTTCTTGGTCAATGCTCAAATTGCAAGAAATATGGTCATCAGTGAGAAGATTATAGAATGAATGTAAAATGTCATGCATGCGGAAATTTTGGTCATTTGGCAAAACAATTCAAGTCAAGGAATGACACTAGATATGTCAAAGAAATTCAAAAGATCAATGTTACATGTTATGCATGCAACAAAATAGGTCATATTGCTAAGTACTACAGAAGCAAGTCTACACTAGTTAACAATGATAAAGAAAATGAAAGGAAAGTAGAAGGTAGATGAAATACAGCAAGATCACACCAAGAGATGGGTTAGAAAATCTGAAGAACCAAGTGGAGATGTAACTACACTAGTAACTGCACTTGGAACTCCACCAATAGACCAGAGCATTCCTACACCGACAGGAAATTCAACTGGTAACTGAGGCATACACCTTAGGGGTTGGAAAAGTCATTGCAAATATTTCATATTCCCCAAAAGAGATCTAGAGAGTGGTATTAATCATTTATGGAGGTTTATCTGGAATGAAACTGCGAAACTAACATATGGTAGGGCACATCCCTAAGCATTTATGATGGTCATGAATTAGGGTTTACCCTCTGATAAAAAGCAAAAATGGACTCATTTTCACTCACCGAGCACTTGAGAAAACCAGAGCAAAGCAAAGGCAAATCATAGGTGATTAGAGAAAGTAAAGGCATTCCAAATAATTTCCAGTAGTCATCTAAGAAGTAATCAAAACCCTTCAACCGATGACTATTATCTAGGTATTTCTTTGAAATGGCATCTAGATCATCATCTTCTCCTACTTTTATTGTAAATCCCACTGTTGTTGAGGTCAAGGATAGGCTTAGGCTTATTTTCAAGGAAGTTCCCCAAATTTTTATGAAGGAAGATTCTACTGGCGCATTTTTTAGGGTTCTCGATGGTGTGGTTTATGTAGAAGATGTCAGGGCATATATTCAATGCACCTTGGAGGACTTAGGAACTGGGGAAATCAAGGAGATGTATCAATCTATGATACTAGGTAGCTCCAGTACTATCAAACCAGAATATCAAATTATTGAGGATCTAGGGTTAATCGAAATCCTGTACATTCCAGAATTCAAGGATGAAGTGATCAGATATGTTCTGAGCAGGGTCCATAATGAGTTCATTTGGTTGGAATGGCCCCACATGATTAACAAAGAAGCTATCCAAGCAATCACCAGATTACCTAAAGTTGGACAGGAACCAAGAAAGAAGATTTCCACCATTGTGGTTGAGAAGCTCACCGATGCAACCCATGATGGAAGATCTATGAGGGTCAGCACCATCAAAGACACTAATGTGAAATTTGCCAGCATGATAATCAGCTACAAGGTAACTCAATCAAATCGATTGAACTTTGTTGCTAGTTCCTCCATCTATGCTACTTATCAAATGATAAAAAATAATGAAAAGTATGATTTGTGTGAATGGCTAAGGAGTGAGTTAATGATTAATCTAGGCAAGATCAAAGGAGTTAAGAAAGGAACATTCAGGTTTGGCAATCTTATTATCTGCTTGATGTTATACTTCATGAATAAGCTACCGGGTTTGGGAAAGAAGCGTTGGGCACATGACATACCAGTAGGTATGCAAATCAAAGACGCAATCACTAGCCTTGGCAGTAATAGGGATGAGAAGCTATGGCGCTACTTCAAAACTTTATAGGAAAATATGAGACTGACGGAAATCATTTCCAAGCACATTATGGAGAAATACTCCACTAATATTTTCTTTATGGTCAAAACAGATGAGACAATGATGGAAGTAGTGGAACCTAGAACTATATGGGTTACTGAATTAGGTTATGAGGTAGATGACAACATTTTAGAGTTATATGTTAAAATGTTGATTGATGCTCCTTTTGATGATAAGGCTGAACACTTTGGCACTACATAGGAAAAGACTTTTGACGTTAAATCTAGTTTCAACCAGAAAAGAAGATAGACAAAATTTCTGTATTTGTTCAGGATGTAATGCACATGATAGATATAGAACTAGGTTTTGGATCTAAACTGGTAGATCAACTAGCAACAACTAGTGCTTCATAGGTGAAGAAGCCTAAAACTTTCATTTCTTCTATCACTTCTGATTCTAATCCAGAGGATAATCAACCTCTTCCATTCAGAAGGGTACAAAGGAATAAAACTGACAAGCCTTTGGTAGAGGAGAAGAAGGTAAAACCTAGGAGGAAGATAGTTAGAAAGGTAACAACTGCACCCACATCTTCAACAAAGAAGAGGCAGCCTTCTCCACCTGCTCCTGCAACTCCCAAAAAGAAGAAAAAGAGTGCAATTGATGAAGCAATTGAATTTGGTAATGTTACCATCATACCTCCAATGACTTGTGCAGAATTGATTGATGACATAACTAAAGATGGAATGTTGAAGAATGTATAAAATTTCTATGAAGATTTAGAAGATAATGAGTTAGATGAAATAGAAGAAGCAATTTTGTTATATCTAAACATATATAAGAACGCTTTGGTAGATATTTTGAAGGAAATTCCTTTATCATTGTACAATAAGTTAGATGCAAGGAGATTAAATGCAACTAGAAGGGATAGGGAGATCAAAGAAGTTGAACTTTTGAATATGTGTGGCTCTATAAATAATGAGGAAATGAAAAGATGTATATATGTTGCTAATAGAATAGTCTTTAGCAGAAAAACCTGACAAATAAGCCTAATGATGGGTAGAGTCAATGAGATAGTAAATGAGACTAGAGATGGTTGGACAAAATTCTTCCAAAAGAATCCTGATTTTCTCACCTCTCAAGAAGAATTTTCTAAGGCAAAAACTCCCACCATTTCAGACAAATCTAAAGAAAAAGGAGTTTTGGAAAGTTCTATTCAAATTTTGAGTGAACCGGTAGTTAAACCCAAAACCGGTGAGAGTGTACAGACTAAACTAGAAAAGACTACATTTATACAGTTTGGGTGAGATAATATAGATAATGTATAGGTTATAGATAATATTGTGGAAAATAGTCCACTGACAATAACTGATACTGCACCAAGTGACAAAGCCACTGATGCATTAGAGGAGGAGAAAAGATATTCATCGGTAGAGGATAAGGAAGATAAGGAAAAGGAGATTGAACCGACAATTGTTTCCCTAGCAAAACCTTTGGCAATTGACACTTCTCAGGTTGAGAAGAGAAGAAATCAATTACAGAGATGAGTCCCATAGAGCTAATGATGAAGGCTACTCAAAAGCTAATGAAGGGGGGATTTGTAGACAAAGGAATAATAGATCAATCATTAACCATTTTGCATAGATTATTGGACCAAATTCTTCCAAAAGAATCTTGATTTTCTCACCTCTCAAGAATAATTTGCTAAGGTAACAACTCCCACCATTTCAAACAAATCTAAAGGAAAAGGAATTCTCGAAAGTTTTGTTCAAATTTTGAGTGAACTGGTAGTTAAACCCAAAACTTGTGAGAGTGTACAGACTAAACTGAAAAAGACTACATTTGTATAGTCTGGGCAAGATAATATAGATAATGTATAGGTTACAAATAATATTGTGGACAATACTCCACTAGCAGTAACTGATACTACACCAAGTGGCAAAGCCACAAATGCATTAGAGGAGGAGAAAAGAGATTCACCGGTAGAGGATAAGGAAGATAAGGAAAAGGAGACTGAATCAGTAGTAGTTTCCCGAGCAAAACCTTTGGCAATTGACACTTCTCAAGTTGAGAAGAAATCAATTACAGAGATGAGTCCCATAGAGCTAATGATGAAGGCTACTCAAAAGCTAGTGAAGGAGGGATTTGCAAACAAAGGAATAATAGATCAATCATTAACCGTTTTGCATAGATTGATTCTTGATTGTATGATTGAAAATGAAGCAAGCCCTTCTAGCAAGCTTAAGGTTCTAACATAGCATATATCTAAAAAATTTCAATCACAACAACAAATTTCAGACAAGAAAGCACTTGAAAGATTTACTCTAGCCAAGAAAGAAACTTTTGACCAGATTATTGAGACATAGAAGAATAAATTTGAAGAGAAACTTGTACTCATTAAAAATTATTTAAAATGGTGTACTAACATCTATAGGGTCTATTGTAATATACAAATTCTTACAGCTAATGTAGATCAGAGGTTAAAGGAATTATATGAAAAGATAGCTAATATTGTTAATTATTTTGATGAGCTAACTTCACTTACAACTTCCATTGATGGACAAATTGTGACCTTGGAGAACCAAGTTTTTGGTTTTGAAAAGGAAAGAGACAAGATCATTCAGAGAGGAAGGAGTCTTAGAGGATTGGTGAGTCCAAGATTGGATTCACTTGGTGTACATAAGAGAGAATGTATGGATATGCTTGGAAAACCCACACTAGAAGAAGTCACTGAGAAAGAAATAGTAGCACATTTACTAAGTGAACTTGTATCCATATCTGAAACATTCAAAACTAGTTGGGATGCCAATGTACAGTTGCTAGAGAAAGTTGACCCTGAAATTTTAAGATTTGTCAAGCTTTGGTAAAGTATCTCTAATTATTCTTTAATTCTTTCACTGGTCTTTGGAATTGATGCTGAAGGGGGAGTATATGTATGTGAAAAATATGTATGTGAACCTAAGGGGAGGATAGGTAGAGTATATTGCTAACAAGGTCAATTAGCTCAGGGGAGCATGATTCATTTTTTCAGTTGAACCGGTAGGGAATCCATTTTTCACATGAGTGTTGCCATCAATGCCAAAGGGGGATATTGTTGGCAATTGACACTCATTGGAATCATATGTTATCATTGATGGTAACAAGATTCTATTAAAGGCATATACCAGCATTTACCAGCATTTGGAGGCATTTACCGACAGATATCGGCATTGAGTATCTAGGGTCATCACTGACACCGGTACGGACACCAGCATCCAACATTTTAGTGAAGCCAACATTAGTATGATCCAAAAGGTTTTATTGTAAAATCATTTTGTAATTATTGTATTAGGCCGACATTTTATATCTTTTATATTGTAAGCTGACATAAGGCATATTGTTTGTAAGGGTATATAAGTCAATCTATTAGGTCATTTTGAGGATGTGTGATATAGGAGAATAATAGAAGAACTGTGTGATACAAAGGATATGTATGAAGGTCATTTTGTATGTGAATGTAATATCATGCTATGATTAGTAGATAGTTTGTAAAGCATTCTTGGAGGAAGAGGAGATACTAGTAGAAGGTTCAGGGTTTATGAACGGGTACAAAATAGAGCTTTTACCAGAACTCTTTTTGGCATTGCAAATGCATTTTGTGAATTTGTCAGTACTATTTTATTTCAGCAGAGGCTTGTAGTCAATGAGACTCTTTTGTGTTGAGAAGTGTGCTCTAGGCAGTGTGCCTTCCTACATGTGCTGGCCCCCATGCTATGTAATATCTTTCATATGGCCAGTGAATTGATATTGTGGGTTACAAATTCAACCATGGTTTTTCCTCTTTGAGGTTTTCCACATATAAATTCTATGTGTTATGGTGTTCATTCATGTGGCTATTTTATTTGGTTCATGTTATATGTTTCTTTATTTACCAATTTATATGTGTATGTTATAAAACGTTAAAAATCTTGTGTTACCGACAAAACACTAGTTCACCCCCCCTTTCAGTGTTCTTGGGTTCATTGTATTACAATAATTACAAGCATGGTTAGAAAATTAAAATAAAATGAAAGATACACCATGACAAAGTGACCTATCACCTCCTAACAGATGCGAGTGTGGATTTTCTCTCAAATCCGAATAAGCAATCCCAGTGACTTGACTACACCTAGACGGAGGATTTGAAATGATGATGATATGCAAGCTAGATGAGATTTATTATTCTAGATTGATCCAAGAGTCTAATTAAGCCAATGATATGCATGATTAAGCTATGATGATGATGCAATTATGCTAGAAAAGAGATTTATTAAGCTACATGATTCAACAATTATGCTAGAAAATGATCAAATTAAACTAGATCTAAAATGCAATTGCCTATAATACCAATGCTCAAATGATATGCTAGAATGAATACGCCTATAGTAACAATGCCTAAAGTGATATGAGATGGGATCCTTTATGCTCCAAAATGGGGGATATTTATAGGATTTCCAAGGCCAAGGGTGAGGTGGCAAGAATCAATGGTCAAGATTGAGTCTGAAGATATCAAGGGTGAAATTGGAGGAGGTTGGAGAAGATGTTGGAGGGAGGGAAACTTGTCGTGTCTATGGTGACAAGTGTGAAGGAGCCTTGCTCATAAGAGGGAAAGTGTCAAAGAGAGGAGACATGTGGCCAAAGTGCCATGTGTCTTAAGGGGAGAACATCCACACCATAGAAGGTTAGGATAAGGAGGTTAGGATGTGCAAGATAGGATAGGGTTAGTTAATCCCAAGGTGACTTGGAATGGGTTAGGCTAGATGGATGGTTATGTTAGGTGATTATAAGTT
The DNA here is from genome assembly GCF_030272615.1 of Cryptomeria japonica. NCBI lineage: Eukaryota > Viridiplantae > Streptophyta > Pinopsida > Cupressales > Cupressaceae > Cryptomeria > Cryptomeria japonica. The sequence continues at coordinate 190,869,128 of NC_081411.1, forward strand.
AGGAGGCATGTGGGTAATTTGAATTTAAAAATTCAAATAATAGGAAAAGGCTAATTAATTAGGGGATTAGAAAAAATGAATTAATTGGGGGAGGATTAATTAATTTAAATTAATTAATCAAAGGGGACTAGTGAAATGAACCTATTAAATAAATCTTAAATTTATTAACAAGTAGATGAATGGGAGAATTTAATCAAATTGCTAATGAATTCAATTAAACTCGGAAGGGGGATTAATTAAATAATTTCTTTTTCAATTAATTATCTTCAGACCATTTTTAGGTGTATACATAGGGAACCAACCCAAGGACAACCAACCCCTGCACCGAGCTCCAACTCAGTGATGTACTATAGATCAGATTAATTAAATAGTTGTAATCTTGTTACAAATGAGTGTTGTAACTCTTGCAATCAAAAACTTCATCGGTTTAACTCTACTCAACTGGTTCTCCCTTGCTCAATTCTCTGTTTAAACCTTTTTTGCCCAAATTACATCTTGCATACCCTTCATCAATACACTCTCTTATCTAATTCACCTCCTGCAGCTTACTTCCTAAATCCCCCTTGTTGGTTTACATAATTGTAGTTCTATTTGGTAGCTTTTCAGTTGCTCTAACCTTACCGGTACCTTCTACTAGTTCTACCTTTCTATCATACAGTTCCAACACTCAGATTCTTTTGATCTTCTCTCTGATCATTCTCTGTTGTCTCAGTTACTCTATTTTTGCCAACATCAAGCATCATTAACTTAAGTCTTAGTGTATATTTATCCTTGATTGTTCCTGCCAAAAACCTCTATTCAAACTAGGCACGGTAGGGTTTTTCTCCATTGAGAAAATCTGTATTAAATCTAATCAGATCTCCTCTCCTCGATTGATGACCTACAATAAATCAAATACCACCACTATTTTTGATGACATCTATACGCGCTTTCTATATTTAGCGACCCGCAACTTGTTTTTTGTCCTTTCTCTATTATGCACCATTAATGCCTAAGTTGATTCCTTCAACCATCAAGCACAAAGATCAGATTGTTGTGCTTGATTTATCTCACCAAAAAACTTTTGCAAATTGATCCACCTTGAGCTTCACTTCTTATGTCATTGACCCATGATTCACAGGTTCCTTATTTAAAGTCGAAGGTTTGCTCATCACCTATCACATCAATGGACGGTTTGCCTACCACTACACACTTGCCACATGGAATCTTTGTGTAGTCTTAAGAAACCATCCAACTCAACCCAGACACTATGCTGGTTTGATTTCATTCACTGACCAAGACACATGACCGGTGTTTTACTGGTTCATGTACCCTACTGGTAGATCATATTGACTTGGAATGCTTCTGATTTTGTGTCCATACTTCATGTGATCTAGCAACCATTCACCCTATTGGTTTGTCTTCTTCATGTTCATACATGCTCATTGGTGGATCTACTTATTGCATCAGCATACCAAGAACACACCTACCAATTGGTATTTCATACTGGTTTCCAATACTTACTTGTCGGTTGTCATCTCAATATATCAATTCACATTTCATATCAGTTTCCAATACTTACTTGTCGATTATCATCCCATACCAGTTGAAATTAATGACAACACAATGCCAACAATCTCCCCCTTTGGTATTGATGTCAACACACTTTCTTCCTTCACCCAGCCCAATTGACCATTCTCCCCCTTTGACAACAATGACAAACGGTCAGGGCATCCCTCCATCTAATTCATTCTCCATTAGTTATACAAAGTATTCTCCCCCTTTGACCACTATCTGCTCAACCAAGAACATATAAGATGGAGGACAAAGACACCAACTGACATCAACTATTCATATGAATGAAATGTGATTGTACTATGAGTGCTACCAATTGGGAAATTAGATTCCCATAATCATTAAATTCTCTTGGGTATTCCTACAATAATTCGCTTCTTCTGCAGTGTGTTCTTTCGGTACACCTATCTAGTGTTCCTTTTACCCGTGGCCCTAATGATTTTTATTAAAGTACAAATTGAATAGACATTGAAAGAACTTTCAACTGAGGATCAATGAGCACTACCCAAAAGCTCAGGCATGTCGGTACTGTAGCATAAGCAGTTGATCTCCCTCTATGTCTAGCATATGCTCCAAGAGATAGGAGATTTTGCAATGAACTCCCCATAAACCATAGATCTCCATACATATTTAAGTGCATGAAGCAAGTGACACCACTCCTAACTTGTGTCTCAGATACTCAAATGTGTTTATCGGTAGAGGCTTGGTGAAGATATTAGCCACATGTTCACCTATAGGGACATACTCTACCTTGACTTCCTAACCTGCCACCTTCTCCCTAAGAAAATGATATATGATGGCAATATTATTTGTCCTTGAGTGCATAACTGGAGTTTTTGATATGTTAATTGCATTGGAATTGTCACACTAGATGGAAATAGGGTCAGGCATCTCTACCTGAATATCCTTGAGGGTTTTCTTCATCCATAGCACCTCAGAACAACATTTGATAGAAACAATATATTCTTCCTCAGGTAGATAGAGAAATTGAATCCTACTTCTTGGTTTGCCATGAGACTAACCGGTTACCTAGGAATAATGCACCACCACTTGTGCTCTTTGGGTCATCAATGCAGCCTGCCCAATTAGCATTAGTGTAGGCATGCAAGATACAATCCCCTTGCTTTGGATACCATAGTCCATAATCAAGTGTTCCTTGTATATACCCAAATATCCTCCTGACTGCATTTACATATGACTATTTGGGTGTAACTTGAAATCTAGCCACCATGCATACTGCCTACACTATATCTGATCTAGAAGCAGTAAGATATAGCAAACTGCTAATCATGTATCTATACAATGTCTGATCTGCTATCGATGATTCATCATCCTTTCTCATCTTGCATCTGGTTACCATGGGGGTACTTACCGATTTGTTGTCTTCCATTTGGAATTTCTTTAACATGTCCTCGGCATACTTGGTTTGAGAGACAAAAAAATCCCTTGTCTTGTTGTGAGACCTGCATACCAAGAAATAAAGATATATCTCCAAGCATGGATATCTAAAATTCTATTTTTATCTAATTAGCAAAGTCCTTGCATAGAGTGTCCTTGTTACCTCCAAAAATGATGTCATCTACATACACAACCACAATGATCATGTGGTTCCCAACTTCCTTGATGTATAGATTGATGTCAGCACTCCCTTTTTTTAATTCTTACTCCTTTTGGTACTTATCTAGCCTTGAATACCATGGTCTAGGAGCTTGATTTAAACCATACATGTCTTTCTTCAACCGACACACAAAGGTTTCATCATCATGTAACAGAAACCCTTTCAGTTGCTCCATATACACTTCTTCTTCCAAATTTCCATTGAGGAAGGCAGATTTAATATCCATTTGATATACTTTATAACCCTTGTGAGTTGAAAAAGCTAGAAACATCCTAATTGCTTCTAGTCTAGCTACCAGTGCAAATGTTTCTTCAAAATCAATGCCTTCTACTGGAGAGTAACCCTTGCACACAAGTCTTGCTTTATGCCTAATAATTTTACCTTCTTCATTCATCTTGTTTTAGTAGATCCATTTGTTGTCAATGATGTTCTTGTCTGTTGGCCTAGTGACTAATTCCTAAGTCTTTTTCTTCTCAATATTCTGCAACTCTTCTTACATTGCATCCATCCATTTCTGACTTTTGCTGGCCTCATTGAATGTTTTAGGTTCCATTTCAGTCATGAAGAAGAAATTGACTTGTTCATCATTCCGGGCAAGTCTTCTTCTAGTTTGCACACCATCACTCTTATTACCTAAAATCTTCTCTTTCGGGTGGTTTTTTTGTACATACTAGTTAGGGACCTTATTGGACACTTCTTCTGATTCATTGTTTGACTAAGCTTCTTCACCTTCATCACCAAAATCATCATACCGGTTCACTTGTGCTTGTCTTCCTTTGTACATATCCTCATCAACCCTTACATGCACACTCTCAATAACTCTTCTTAGTCTTTTGTTGTAGTATTTCTAGGCCTTACTGTGAGTTGAGTAACTAGGGAAAATACCTTCATCACTCTTTGATTCAAACCTTCCCAAGCCATCCCCATCTCTTTTAATGAAGCATTTACTCCCAGACACCTTGAAGTACTTGATTGAGGGTTTCCGGTCATACCACAATTCATAAGGTGTCATATTGTTGTTTGTTCTCAATTGAACCTGGTTCAAAGTATATGATGTATTATGAACAACTTCCTTCCAATAATATCCAGCAAACTTGCCTCATTCAACATGGTTCCGGCCATCTCCTTGATTGTATTGTTCTTCCTTTCTACCACACCATTTTGTTGTGGTGTCTCGGGGGCTGAGAATTGTCTTCTGATTCCATGTCTCTCATAGTAATCTTCAAACTCATTTGATGTGAACACTCCACCTTGGTCAGATCTTAGGAATTTCATCTTGCATCCACTTTCCTTCTCTACAATCTTTCAAGAGAACTTGAATCTATCAAATGCTTGTGATTTATCATGAAGGAAGGTGACCCATGTCATTCTTGAGTAATCATCAATTTAGAACATAAAGTATCTCTCACTAGCAAGAGCTCTTGTCCTAGTTGGACCACATAGATCTGTATGTAAAAGTTCAAGTGGTCTTGAGGTGTAGTGTTCTTTTTTCTTGAAGGTCACCTTCCTCTTCTTTCCTTTTACACATTCATCACAAAATGTGCTTACCAGTTTGATGATGGGTGGTATATTTCTCACACAACCCTTTTTGCTTACTTCAACTAGACTATCAAAATTTATGTGGCCTAATCTTTTGTTCCACAACCAGCTTTCATCTACTTGTCCCAACATGCATTGAGATTCAATGAATTCTTTTAGATTGTATACATTTCCAATTGTCCTCTTACCTTTAGCTATAGCCTGACTGGTACTCTCCTTTATCTGGCAATTGATAGAGTCAAAGGTGAATTTATAACCTTGTCACACATCTGACTCACACTCAGAAAATTGTACTTCAGGCCTTCCACATAATATACATCTTGTGCTTTCAGTTTTCCATTAATCTTTAGAGTACCTTTTCCCTTTATCTTGATGGAGGAGTTATCTCCAAACATCATTGAGTCACCATCCCAGTCTTTAGGCTTGATAAATTTACTTTTATCATTGGTCATGTGGTTGGAACAGCCAGTGTCTACAACCCACAATTTTATTCTTTCTGCATGTAGGGTAGTCTGCACTATCAGACTTGATTCTTCTTTGTCCTTTTCTTTCTCAACCCAAACCGGTTGAGTTTCCTTCTTCTTGTCAACTACAATCTTCTGCTTTGGTTTGGCTATTGGTTCCTGATCAGGGGTTGTCCTCTTTTTCTTGATTTTCCTATTTGGGCAATGCTTTGAAATATGTCCAAACTCTTGATAGTTATAGCATTTCACAATTACATAAAAAGATGAATCTTTAAAACTATTGTAGGACACTGGTTTACTTTTCCTACATTCAAAACTCCTATGACCAAATCCATTGTACTGATAAAAGACATTCGTATCCTAAAGTGCATTAAGTGGATTTATACTTGCAAAACTAATAGGGGGCTTGTTCATCAATCTATAATCACCAATTCTATGACCAAACTTGTTACAGTAGTAACAATATCCATGAAAGTTTGGTACATACCAGTTTAGTTTCCTTGTTCCTACAAACATCTGTCTCACTGAGGGTTTTCCTTTCATGTTGCTAACTCTAGTGAACCGTTCATGATCAATATTTTATTTTCTCCTAAGATCTGCATTCTAGTACATTGAGTGGCCTCTGTTTCATTGATTGTGTATACCAGTTTGTGGGGTAGTTTCTAAGATCTTCTGCATAAGTCTTCTTTCTAGTATCCTTGCTTGTTGTTAATTATTTCTTCTCTTCAACTTCACTTGAAGAAGTGAACTATATCTCCTTACCGGATGTATCTTTTCTGTTTGAACTTTGTCTTTCTTCAAATCCGAAGTCACCCGTATCTTTAGATTGCTTCTATTTTCTCAACATCTTGTCCAAGGCTTCTATGCTACCCTCATATCTGCTTCTTATTTTCAGTTCATCCATACTCTTTTCAAGCTCCTTTTTGAGCTTCACTATTTCTTCTTCCAAGTCATGATGCTCCTTTTCCTTCTTCATCAAATCCGAGGAGGTAACTTCACATATCCCCTTGGCTTCTTCCAATTGGAGTTTCAAGTGAAAGATAACTTGATTGGACTCATCTAGGGATTGCTTCAAGTGGTCTTGTTCTTTTGATACAACAAACTTGACTTTCTTGAGTTCTCTTCTTGTCTTACTTAACTCCTCGAGAGAACTTATGAGCTCGCCTTCTAAATCCACTTCAGCTTCAATGTCCACATCTTCCTCATCTTCCACATTTGATTCATCTAGTGCCATAAAGAGATTAACTTCTCTTTCATCTTCATGTAAGTCATCTTAATGCACTCACTTCATCTATGGCATCATCCTCAATGGTATATAGGCTATTTTTCTTCTAGTAGCTTCTTCTTCTTTGCTAGTAAACCCTTTTTTCTTTGTCTTTACCAAAAGATATGCCATAGATCCTTTTCTCATCTCCACCAATTTCACTCTAGGGACATTTTGTAGAAAGGTGTCCTATTTTACCACATTTCAAACATTTGAGTGGCAACTTTTGTTTATACTTATCAGATCCTCTCTTGAGCTTTCTAACAAATTTTTCCACATCTACATCTGAGTCTCCACTGGATCCTTTATGAGCAACCTCTTCTTTGCCCTTTTTGGTGGAATTGAAAGCTGCCTCTTTCCTCAAAGATCCTTCTTTGGTTGTCCTCATCTCACAAGTAGTTAAGGAGACAAATAACTCATCCATTGTGAATGTTTTCAGATCCTTGGTTCCTCTATAGCATAGACCTTAGTATCATACTTAGATGTGAGTGATCTAAGTACCTTTTTGACAATAATTTCATCAACAATTTTCCCTCCAAGTCCTCTAATGGTTTTCATAGTTTCATATACTCTGTGAAGGTAGTCTACAATCTTTTCTTTATCTTTCATCTTCAAGCCTTCAAGATGACCTCTTAGTGATTGTAGCTTGGCCTCTTTGACTTTGGAATCTCCTTCAAATAATCTCTACATTTTATCCCATCTCCTTGGCAAATGAACAATGCATGACCTTGACAAACTCATTATCCGATAGCCCACTGAGAATAGCATGTTTATTCTTTGCATTATTCTCAAACTCCATCTTAGTGTCCGAGTCACTGGAAGGAACACTAGGGATAATATGCCCATTCCTTATAGACATACAAACATCAAATGCTACAGAGGACAAATATGTTTCCATTCTTCTACACCAAAATGCATAGTTGGTTCCATCAAACATGGGAGCTTTAAAAGAGGAGGAGGACTCATTTATTGCCATTGTGTTGTAAGACCATAATCTACCCAAGCTAGAGAAATCTTATTCGACTAGGAAAATACACTCTAATACCAATTGTTGAACATAATGTACACTAAGAGGGGGGTGAATCAATGGTTCCCAGTATTCTAAACCTTTTAAACCAAACTCTTGGTATTGGTTAGAAAATTAGACACGAGGAGGATATACCGGTGAGCTAAGGAAAGAGATCAAATGCAAACACACAAAGATACTTAACACATAACACTAAATATAGGAGGAAAACCCAATGGGGGAAAAACCTTGGTGAGAAATGCTACTAGAGACTACTGCTCCCATCCAGCCTCACAATAAACATTGATTACAAAGTTTAGAGCACCAACCCCTACACCAAGCTCCAACTTAGTGATGCTATAGACCAGATTAATACAATATTTGTAATCTTGTTACAAATGATTTTTGTAACTCTTACAATCAAAATCTTTACTGATTTAACTCTACTAAATTGGTTCTCCCTTGCTTAGCTCTTTGTTGTTTGTTTATACCTTTTCCACCCAGATTCTATCTTGCATACCCTTCACTGATACACTCTCTTATCTCCTTCACCTTCTGCAACTTTCTTCATGAATCCTCCTTACTATTTTACACAATTGTAGTTCTATTTGGAAGCTTGTGAGTTACTCTAACCTTACAGGTAAAACCTCTGATAAACCTTCTACCAGTTCTACCTTTCTGTCAGATAGCTCTAGCACTCAGATGCTTGTGATCTTTTATCTGATCACTCTCTTCTCTCTCAGTTACTCTATTTTTTCGACATCAAGCATCATTAACTTAAGTCTTTAGTTTGCATATTTATCCTTGATTATTCCCGCCAAAAATATTTTATTAAATTGGGCACGATAGGGTTTTTCTTCATTGAGAAATCTATATCAAATCTAATCGGATCTCCTCTCCTCAATTGATGATGTTCAGCAGATCAAACATCATTGCCAATTCTGACAACATCTATACATTCTTTCTATATTTAGCGACCTGCAACTTGTTTTTTGGCCTTTCTCTATCATTAACCATTAATTCCTCAGTTATTTCCTTTGACCATCGAGAACAAAGATCAAATAGTCCTGCTTGATTTATCTCACCAAAAAAATTCTGCCACTTGATCCACCTCGAGCCACACTTCTTCTATTATTGACTCGTGATTCATGGGTTCCTTATTTTAAGTTGACCTTTTCATCACCTATCATGTTAATGGATGGTTTTCCTGCCACTGCATACTTGCCACATGGAATCTGTGTGTCATCCTCAGGCACCATACAACTCAACCCAAACACTATGTCAGTTTGAGTTCATTCACCGACCAAGACACATGACCGATGTTTTACTGATTCATGTACCCTACTCGTAGACCACATTGACTTGGAATGCTTTTGAAACTATGTCCATACTTCATGTGATCTACCAACCATTCCCTTTGTTGGTTTGTCTTCTTCATGTTCATACATACTCACTGGTGGATCTCCTTATTTTATCTCCATACCGAGAACATACTTACCAATTGACATTCCATACCGGTTTTCAATATTTACTTGTCAGTTATCATCCCGGTATACTGATTAACATTCCATACCGGTTTCCAATACTTACTTGTCAGTTATCATCCCATATCGATTGACATCAATGACAAGACAATGCCAACACTAACAAAATTACAACAAAAAATAATAAGGAATTCAAAGGAAAGTTCAATAATAAGGCTTATTATGTTAAAGATGATCTTGTTTTGGTGAAAAATTAGGGTTTCACTTGTTAATGTAGTAAAACTGCTATTTTTTTCTTAGAGACCATTACATTAGGGAAAGATTTAATTTGATAGATCCAAGCCTAAAAGACTAAGGTTATAATTAGATTCCAGGGGTTTTAGGTGTGCCTCTTCTTTCTCTTTAAATTAAATTTATTTAGTTAATAATTTTTAACTTGAGGTAAATACATGTTAATTGAAGTAATTATGGACAAAAAGTCAGCTACAATCATCAAACGGAGCCACAAACTTGGATCTAAGCAATATATAAATGTTCAGATCCATTCCGAGAAGGTTGACTTGAATTGTCGAGATTAGAGTGTCGGTCGCCTTGATCCATCGAACTTTTGTTATAAAAAGGGAACATGTTTGTCTCGTCAAATAATTTCAATCCTAAAAATTATAGCTCAGTACATATTCTTGCACACAATAGAGAAGGGAAAATGGTTGAGAATACAGGTTTTCCTTAGGTCAAACTCTGGTTTTGGAATTAACCATCAAATAAAATTTAAATTTAAATATTGTCATAGAAATGATTTCCTTTTGAGGGAAATTTTGAAAATATTTGAAATACTAATGTTATACCTGTTTATGAATTTTGTTTTGTCTTCACAAGGAATTAGGGTCTCATGTACATAGTATTCATAAAACATAGAATGTGAATGTCATGTCCAATGCTTGAATCTATAATTTACTTTTGATTCAGTGCTTGAAAGAAGAAGAATTGCTTGCTCACTGGAATTTACTAGGTCTCATTTTTCTCTCTTGATTCAATTCTGAATTTGAATTAATTGATGGATGTCAAAATGAGAAGGGTAGACGTCCTCTTAGGCATGCTAGCCAAAAGCAAATTATTTTTTTGACATAAGCCGACATGAGATCGAGGTTGTCACTTTAATAATGTTACCATTATGAGGCCACTAAATGAGCCCTTTTGAAGAGGATTGGGGTTCTCAACACCCTGGTCCTACACATTAGGGTCCCAAGATCTTGGGGAAGGAAGTGCAAATCATGAAAGTTTGAAATTGACACATGGTGTGAGAAGAATTAGGGCTTCAATCAAGCCTTAGAGAATGAATGTCAAGGTGAGGCCCCTAGTGAGGATAAAATTGTAAGGGAGTACATTTTAGGATACTACTTTGTTGAACACTGAGTACCACTGAGAGGGGGTTGAATAAGTGGTTCCTAAGTTTTTCCTCTTGTGATCTAACTTGAGAATATTAGTTATTTACTTAACCACTTAAATAGTCAAACCGATAATACAAGATAGAAAGCCAAAGAGACCATACACACACAAGTAACTCACAACACAAGATTTATGAGGAAAACCCAATATGGGAAAAACCTCAGTGAGAAAAGTTTTTGAAGACTACTGCTCCAATCCAGCCTCACAGGTAAAACATAGATTTACAAAGATTTTGGACACCAACCCAAGGAGCACCGACCCTTACACTTTTAGGGCACCAACCCATGCACCAAGCTTCAACTTGGTGATGTATATTGAAATACTATTTGAATACAATTAAGGCTTCTTGTTGCAAATGAATTCACAACTCTTGAATCAAATAACTCTGTATTATCTTTCTCTCCCTTTCACACATAGTCTCTCAACACACTATGTCACACTAGGATGCTTCTTGCTCTGTCACACCTTACCAGTTAGGCTCAACTCCCAGACTATGATACTATCGGTAGAATCCTCTTACCAGTTTGCTTGCTCACTCACACTGCAACTTTCTCACAACACCTTCTAAATTTTTCCCCTTGCTCACTCTCACTTCTCTTCTCTGCTCAATCTTCATAGCATCAACAACATATTCTATCCAGAGCTCTCATTTCTTATACCTATTTTCCCGCTAGAATTAAATTCAAAAACCTCAGTGGTTAGGATTTTCTCTTTCTGACACAATCTTCATGAGATCCAAACCCCCTATCTTGGATCAATCACCTATCCTTGAAGACTGCACCTATACATAGTTTTCATTATCTAATGCATGTTTTTCTCAGAGTGGCAATCACGAATCATATCTTCTATCATGAAGTCAGACGACACATAAAGTGTTCTAGAAGTTTCCTTTATGAGAACATTCTAAATCAGATTTCCTTTGCCTTGATTTAGCTACCAATGGCTCCCTGATCTTCCTCTATCAATCCTTCTTCCTCAAGCCACAATCAGTCAGATGCAATCTCATGATTTGTGGCTCCTTCATTAATGGAGATTATTTGTTTCATCAATCCAGTCAATGAGGCTTCACCAGCCACAACACACTTCCCACCTCTTCTTAACATGGCATCATACCGATCAAGACATGGCCCACCAACACGTAGTCATTCTGGCAAACACATACCAATATATCCCTTTTCTAGTAGAGTGTTCTTCTTTTGTTAATCGGTAGAGCATCCTGTACTGGTTTCACATCTTCACCTCCAGTGGTGTGAGACAACTTTTAACATTCTGCCTCTTTATCATAAACAAGCAACCATCCTTCAGACCAGTTTGTACTTTATCCTTCAGATGGGTAGACCTTCATTCTTTATGCTCACCCTTATGTGGATCTCCATCATGTTGGTTGACATCAATGACAACTTAGTGTCAAAGTGCCAACAATCTCCCCCTTTGGCATTGATGTCAACTTCTCATGATCCACTTTGTACCAGTACATTTCTCCCCCTTTGACACAATGACAAAGGGTACTAGCGCACTCCCGCTTTGACCCATACTAGGCTCCATCTGAGTCACATTAAATCTTCCTAGGTAGATGACATACCTCCCACCTTGTGTCGGAGGTATTCAAACATGCTCACTGGTAGTGGTTTGGTGAAAATGTCTACTACTTGTTCACGAGTAGGAACATAGTCCATCCTTACCTCCTATCCTTCAACCTTCTCTTGAAGAAAAGGATATTTGATAGAAATATGTTTTTCTCTGGAATGCATGACCAGATTCTTTGCTATGTTGATTGCACTCGAATTATCACACTAGATGAGAATAGGTTCACTTATGTCAACCTATATATCTTTGAGAGTCTTCTTCATCCAAAGCATCTAAGAGAAACAAGTAGCAACAACAATGTACTCAGCTTCAATAGTAGATAAGGAGACTGAGTTCTTCTTCTTGCTATGCCAAGAGACCAACTGGTCACCTAGAAAGAATGCACCACCGCTTATGCTCTTTCTATCATCAATGCATCCTGCCCAATCGGCATCAATGTATGCTTCCAAGATAAAATCTCTCGGTTTAGGATACCACAAACCATAGCTGAGTGTTCCTTGTAGGTACCTAAAAATTCTACTGACAACATTCATGTGTGACTGCTTTGGTGCAGCTTGGAATCTAGCTACCATGCATACTACCTAAACTATATCTAGTCTTGAAGCAGTTAGATATAGTAGACTACCTATCATGGATCTGTACAGAGTCTGATCCACTACTGGTGATTCATAATTCTTACTCAATTTGTTGTCAGTCACCATGGGGGTACTTACCAATTTGCAATCTTCTAGTTGGAATTTCTTCAGCATCTCCTTTGGATACTTGGCTTGTGAGATAAAGATTCCTTTATCTTTTTGTAATATCTGCTAGCCAAGGAAGTAAGTCAATTCACCAAGCATTGACATCTCAAATTATGACTGCATCTAATCAGCAAACTCTTTACAGAGAGTATCCTTGTTTCCTCGAAATATGATGCCATCTACATTAACAACCACAATAATCATGTGGTTTCCATCTTTCCTTATGTACAGATTGTTTTCAGCACTTCCAATTTTGAATCCCTTCTCCTTGAGATACTGATTTAATCTTAAGTACCATGGTCTGGGAGCTTGCTTTAAACCATATAGAGCCTTCTTTAATAGACACACAAATGTCTCATCATCATGTAGCAGAAATCCTTTCGGTTGCTGCATGTATACTTCTTCTTGTAAATTTCCATTTAGAAAAGCATATTTTACATCCATTTGATATATTTTATACCCCTTGTAGGTAGAGTAAGCTAGAAACATCCTAATTTCTTGTAATCTAGCCACTAATGCAAATGTCTCTTCAAAGTAAATCCCCTCTACTTGAGAGCATCCTTTGCACACTAGTGTATCTTTATGCCTCACAATTTTACCTTCATTCACCTTCTTCTGGTAGACCCACTTTGTGCCAATGATGTTCTTGTCTTCTGGTCTAGGGACTAATTCCCAAGTCTTGTTCTTCTCAAGCTAGTGCATTTCTTCTTCCATGGCATCCATCCATTCTTTTCTCCTGCTAGCCTCATTGAAAGTTTTGGGTTCAACTTCAGTCATGAGGCATGGGTTGACTTGTTTATCATTCTAGGCAATTCTTCTTCTAGTTTGCACACCATCACTCTTATTTCCCAAAATTTGTTCTTCCGGGTGATTCAGTTGTACATACCGGCTAGGAACCTTCTTGGATGCTACCTCTAGTTCAGTATCTATCTGAGATTCACAATATTCATCACCGGAGCCATCATACTAGTTAACCTGTGGTTGACATCCTCTGTGCATATCTTCATCAACTTTTACATGCACACTCTCAATGACCCTTCTTAGCCTTTTATTGTAACATTTGTAGGCTTTTTTGTTAGATGAGTAACCAAGAAATATTCCTTCATCACTCCTGGAGTCAAAACTACCTAAACTATCCACATCTTTCTTGATGAATCACTTGCTTCCAAATATTTTGAAGTATTTTACTGACGGCTTTCAGTCATACCATAACTCATAAGGTGTCATTTTGCTATTTGTTCTATATTGAACCCGGTTCAAGGTATATGCAACAGTGTCAGAAGCTTCTTTCCAATATGTATCTGGTAGACTGGCCTCATTTAACATGGTTCTGACCATCTCCTTGATTGTCGTGTTCTTCCTATCTACCACACCATTTTGCTGTGGTGGTGTTCTAGGAGCATAGTAATGCCTTCTAATTCCATGTTTTTCACAATAATCTTCAAGTTCATTTGATGTGAACTCTCCACCCCTGTCTAATCTTAGACATTTTAATTTGTACCCACTTTTCTTTTCCACCATCTTCCGAAAGATCTTGAATCTTTCAAATTCTTGTGATTTATCTTGCAGAAAGGTGACCCATTTCATCCTTGAGTAGTCATCAATGAAGAGCATAAAGTATCTTTCACTAGCAAGTGCTCTTGTTCTAGTTGGACCACATAGATCTGTGTGCACAATTTCAAGTGGCCTTGAGGTGTTGTGCTCCTTTGTCTTGAAACTCACTTTTGTTTTCTTACCTTTTACACATTCATCACAAAATGTGTTTACCGGTTTGATGATGAGTGGAATATTCCTCACATGCCCCTTTTTTCTTATTGCAACTAAGTTATCAAAATTTATCTAGCCTAATCTTCTATACCACAGCCAACTTTCATCTACTTGTCCTAACATACATTGGGACTCATATCATTCCTTCAGATTATAAATATTTCCATCAGTTATCTTTCCTTCTACCAAGACTTTACCGGTACTGTCTTTCTTTATCTAACAACTAGTTGAGTCAAAGTTTAATTTGTAACCTTTGTCACTCATCTGACTCACACTCAGTAGATTGTGCTTGAGGCCTTCCACATAATATACATCATGTGCCTTAAGTTTACCATCAATGCTTAGAGTTCCTTTTCCATTTATTTTGATGGAGGAGTTGTCTCCAAACCTTACTGATCCACCATTCCAGTCTTCAAGTTTGATGAATTTCTTTTCGTCACCAGTCATATGGTTTGAACAACCATTGTCTACCACCCATGTGAGGCCCTACCCCGATTCAGTTTGACATTTTCATCTATTTGCATATTGAGACTATTATGGATGCTTTATTTTATGCATTATGGACTTAGAACTTATATGATTCCATGATTTGGATCACACTGACATTTGTTGATGTTTTATTTCATGCATGATGATTATGAAACTTTAGATATGTTACTAGAATAGAATTACATTATGATGGTGACTGTCGTTATTGGAAATTTGCAGGATTTCATTTTGATGATAGAAAAATGATGCTTAGTTATGAATGGTTCAATTTTGGGAAATTATGTTAATTGCTTATGTGAAATTGAATTTGAAAACAAATGAGAAATTGAATTATTGTTGCCTAATGTATGAATGTTTGATTTGCAATGGAATCCATGTATTTGATTATGTATAATTGTGATTATTTGGAGTTACTAATGTGTTAATTGAGATGCGCAGGAAAATTATCCATGTGACCATGGAATTTAATGGAGAACCAAGCCTAGACCAAAGTGCGTTTGTTAAGCCGGGAGTTGTCTATTTGGAGAGAAAACACCCCTCCCCTTGTAATGTATTTTATTTGTGATGTGTATAATGCTTGAGTGTAAAATTTAATTTATATGTAAATGTGTAATCCTTCAAGAGACATATTCCATGTGTAATTTTTATATTGTAATTTTGTTGTGTCACTTGACACATCTGTTGATTAAGTGTCATTGATGTTGACTTGTCTCTTGGAGGGAGTTTTGTTTCTACCAAAGCCATTCAAAAACATGAGTGTGGTCCCAAATTTGTCTTGGGTAGGGAGTCATGGGAGTGGTCAACTCAAGCTTGACCCGTAGGTAAACTTCAGTGGGGTTTCCAAAGGGTTTAATGGACTCCTAGGGCAAGTTTTTAGGCTTTTCCAAAGGTCCTAAGGGTATACCTATGGGTTAGGGGTGTTTTGAAACATGTGGCTTCTCCCATGTGACTATGAAGTCACTTCAAAAAGTGGTGTTTTCAAGATGCACGAAAATTGAACTTAGAAAGTTCTCCCTAGGATAGAGAACCTTCCCCTTAGGAGTCAAACTCTCTTCCCCATCCTCTTCCACCTTTTTCCTTTCCAATTTGAGTAATGTGCAAGAGTTTGGGAAGGGCAACCAATGGGAACTCACACCTCACCCAAGGGGTTGGGAAGTGTGTGACAGGCCTTCTTAGGCAAGAATTTGCAAACTTAGTGAGTAATCACCCACTCTCCTTTCTTGGAGATTATACTTGTTTTGAAAAAGTTAGTAGGAGTTTGGCATTTTTAGTGGAATTTTTGGAGAAAGTTAGTGTGGAATTGGGCAGCTCATCCCCAACTAAAGTTAGCAAAGCTTTTGGCAGAATAAGGTTGGTTACTCCCTTCTTCCTCTTGTTATGTTGTAAATGTTAGTTTGTGTTGTTTTGTGAAAGAAAAGAGTTGCTTGTAAGAATGTGTATTATGAAGTTTTTTATTGTTGAAATGTGTAGTTTCTCTTCTTTGTATTTTGTTTGTGTTCTTATTGCTTTGGGAGTGTCCAAGATCTCCTACTCTTGGGAGGGTAGGAAGATCTTGGGGTGGAAGGAGTATGACAGCCATGGGTGAGAGGCTCTCCTTGTGGAGAGTGTTCTCAAGGGTGTCCTTGGTGACCCTTGATGCATAGCCTTGTGTATGCATTTGGGGGTCATAAGGGGAGTAAATATGGCCTTGAGCCTTCTTGGGGGGCATAAGGAATGAGGAAGTATTTTTGGTTGCATTTGTGTTGCCATAAGGTGGCTATGTTGTATTGTTTTGGCATGCATTCTCCCCATAGGTACTTGGTCCACTTCCACCCATGGAAGAGTCACCATGAAAGTGGTTTATGTGAAGCTTGGGAAGGGAGATTTGATTGTAAATATGTTCCTATGTTTTGTAGTTGTTTTGCATGTTTGTAACCCATCTAGTGCTTGGTTCTCCAAGCTCGGGGGTGGCTTCTAGTAAGCCTAGGCTGGGAGGTGAGCTTCCCATGGTCAAAAATGTGTTTTAATGCAGGTTGCATGGGAATGGGAAAAGAAGGAATGAAGAACCTAGTTGCTGATTTATGTTGCAATATATTCTCTTTTGGAGTTGTAAATGAAAAGAAAAGAAAAGAGCTAGATTGTGATTATCCACAAGGAAAGAGGATTTTGTATTCCATGTTAGCTTGTAAAAGAAAAAGATAGGCAATGATGTTTTTATTTTCCAAATAGTAAAGCAATGTATTGGAAAGGAAAAATGTAAATGTTTATTTGCCCAAAATCTTTGTGCTCATCTTTACTTGTAATAAGTTTCAAAAAAAATATGTATAATGTCCACACTTTAGTTAGTGTTACAAAATAATGGAGAAATATAGGAATATTTCCTTATAGATATTAAGATAAAGTTAATGTTTACTTGCTGGACTGTATTATGACAGAAAGTTTGTTTAGGTGTATTATTCAGTTTTTAAAAAGAAATGAAAATTGTAGTGATTCTGAAAAAAAAAAATACATCATATAGGTTGTTGTTTAAATGAACATTAGGCAACATTAGTTGCAGCTGTAATAAAACTGAATCCTACTTGTCTTTCCATTTTGTAAATGTGGGAAAAAAGAAGCTAGTTGTATTTTTTTTTTGTTTTTAAAGAAACAGTAAAAAAAAAAATATATATATATATATATATATTTTGTTTTCAGTCCTTCAAAATCAGTTATAACAAAATAATACAGTAATGTCTTGCTACAGATTTTAATATTCAAGAAAAGAAGAAAACTGTTATTATGATAAATGAATATATATATATTTATTTCTATTTTAAATCCTTTTCAAAAAAAAGTCTGTTAGTTTCAAACAGAGAACCTCAAACATTTCTTTTTACCAGATTATAATATATTTATACATATGTAAATGTTATTAAACAAAAAAAAATCATAGCACTGTTAATCTTGGTTTACAGAAAAAAAAAAAGAGATCTGATATTTACCACGAAATGAGTCTTACTAAACCTATTACCACATATATATATATATATATTAATTAAATAGTAATCTGGACCATGCCTGTTGAGAAAATTTATTGTACATAAATCTGACTCAGAGAAAAAAAAACCAATGATGCATATACATATATATATATATATATAAATATATATATATATATATATACATATATATTTATATATAAAAATATATATATTATGATAAAATGTTAACTCTGTCTTCATGTTAACAACCCTGTTATCATATCCCAAACCCCGCAGGGTCGAAATGAGCTAGCGTTTGAATCCTTCAATAATTGTTCAAACCAAAAAGAAAACGTTTTAACGCAAACAAACCAATGTCGATGCAAGTGGGCGTGGGCCGCGGCACCCGGGCGGAGCGCCCGCAGCCTGCGGCACCCGCAGACTGCGGGCGGCGACACCGCAGCCTGCGGGGGCCGTAGACTGCGGCGGCGCCGTCCGCAGCCGGCGGTGCCACTGCTGCGGTAGCCGCCCCGCACGTCTCCCCCTTATTTCCCCGCTGCAATGAGCTTAGAGTTAAACAATGACGCCGGGGACGGTGGAGATACCGCTCGGCCTTTTCCCCCCACTGCGCGCTGCTCGCTCAACCCTTCTCCGCCGCCTCACCTGCACACACAAGCACGCAAAAAAAAAAAATAAAGAGGAGAAATATGGGGCTTCACCCACACGTAAAAAAAAAGGGAGATATCAACTTGCCCTAACCCTAGCTCAGGGTTAGGGCAATCCCATACACATTGTTTTTTTTAGTGAATATGATTTTCGGTGGGGAAAAATAATCTTGGGGTAATTTTGATAATAGAATTAAAAGCCCCACTCTTGTGGTAATAAACTCATAATTAGATTATAAAATGAGAATAACTATATGTGCCTAAAAATATCTAAATATATATATATATATATATATATATATATATATATATATAGTTAGCATTGGATTCTTTTAGTTCGTATTTGTAAATGATTAAAGAAATTAATTGTGAATGTATTTTGTTTTAAAAAAAACTTACGGACATATGTAGGAGGATTTTAATACCTAGGTGGACTAGGTTTAAAAAATATATATATATATAATAATAATTAAGGGGTATTAACATTAAGTTCTTGTAGGGCCAAGAGGGCCAAATCAAGTAAAAGATTATAAAGTGAATTTTAAATATAGAGGTTTCAATTAAATAAAATGTTTTTAAATTGCCAGGATAATTAAATTAGGAATCCTAGTGGATTAAGATAGATAAATAAGATAAATTTTTAAAAAGTATATGGTCGAGATTAATTCGCCATTTTGGGATGTTAATTATTTATTAATGAAGCTTAGTGAATTTCCATTTTGGGAGAAACCTTAGTTCATTGATAACTTAGTCACCCTCTCTTCCTAAATTGGATTTAATTCCTGATTGACTCAAACATAGTTATGACCTAACCCAAAATGCATTATTTATTTAAGTTAATCGCACTAAGTTGCATTATTTTAATTTAGTTAGTCGATAATTAGTTAAGTATTTTAAAAAAAAAATTTCCCGTTCATGCCCTAAAGTTGGGCATGACATTTTGGTATCAGAGCAAGGTTGCCAACACTAGGGAACCTTACTCCATTACGTTTCGCTATAATTATTTAATTAATTAAATTGTATTTAGTTTCTTTTTTTAAATTAGCTAAAATATTTTCTCCTAAAAATAGTTATTTATTTCATTTTATTTTATTTTCTTAAAAAGGATGCCTCCAACTACGCGGCAAGCTCGCAAACGTGGTAGAGGCCCTAGGCGTGCACGCATGGCACGTGCAGAGGACATTAGGGAGGAATCGGTTCAGGAAGTGAACCCAGCAGCTCCTCCTGAGCCACCAGTTGACCCAAACCAAGACATCTTGGTAGCCCTTCAGAACCTGATTGGATTAGTACAGGATAGGCTTCCAGCAGCAGACCATAATGTTGAAAACCAGAACTCAGGAAGTCATAGGACAGTGGAACAGGAACGGAGTAGGAGTCCACCTCCTAATCCCATAGAGAGTCAGGCTGTGCATGAGCCCGAACCCATTCACCTACCAGCACCACCTCCAGCCGTAGCACCAGTATATATTGAGAGGGCACGTAGAGATCCAGGGGATCTAATCAGAGAGGTGATGCGTCTTCAGCCACCATCATTTGGGGGATCTACCGATGGGGTAGAGGCAGAGGCATGGCTTTTAAGCCTAGATAGGTGCTTTGCATTGCGCTCTTATGAGAGCAATCTAAAAGCACATGTAGCGGTTCACCTATTGCGAGGAACAGCCTCCACATGGTGGAGACAGGAAGGATATAAGTGTGGATTAGAGATAGAGACCCTCACTTGGGAGATTTTCACAGAAAGATTCAGGGAGAGGTATTTGTCAGAGCATTTTAGACAGCGTAGGGTGGATGAGTTTCATGATCTCCAGCAGAAGGGTATGTCAGTGACACAGTACGAGAACAAGTTCTTTGAACTATTACCTTATGTAGACTACCTGAAAGATGAAAAGCTTCTCGTCAACCGATTTATCAGAGGATTGAATTCCAGCATAGCAGGACCAGTGAGAATGGCCGCTCCAGGGAGCCTCCGGGTTGCCGTGGAGAAGGCTTTGATAGCCGAGGAGATTCAGGCCAGACCACATGACTCGAAGGATCGGTTTCAGAACCGTAACCCTTCACCACAGACTTATGGGTTTCAGAAACCCCATTGGAAAGGTAACAACAGGCACTCATCGGGGTTCTCCAAACCCCCTCCTCCGCAGTAGTCACAGCAAAACCAGAGGCAAAAGCCTCCGCAGAATCAGCAGGGCACAAAGCCCAAGCAGTGGCAGTCACAGGGTTAGAGGCGAGATCAGAAATCTCAGGCTCCTTACACACCTCCGGCTAGGACTTAGCAATCCTCTATAGGTGGGTACAGTGGTTCTAGTAGGACAGGGGGACAGTCTTTCTCCAGACCATAGGGAGTACAGTTTCAGGCACGAGGCCCTTGCTTCACATGTGGAGCCATGGGACACATAGCGAGAGAGTGTCCTCAGGGTCAGATGACAAGGAATCAGATGATGGCAACATCAGAGCCGATAGTTGGGGACATGGGCAAGTCCCACAGAGTCTTCACAGCGGTTGACAACTGCCAAGCAGAGCATCAGGCCATGGTTATTGAGGTAGTAGGTATGATCAGAGGTAGCAGTGTGTCTATATTATTTGATTTAGGAGCTACTGATTCTTTTATTTCTCCATTGGTTGTGGAGCATTGCATGCTAGTGGCAATTAGGCAAGAGGTCAGTTGGGAAGTGGAATTAGCTTCAGGGGCTAGAGTGTCAGTGGAATCAGAGGTTAAAGGTTGTCAGCTTCAGATTGGAAATACCACCACCTTAGTGGACCTTAGAGTTACACCACTTGGATCATATGGCATTGTACTTGGCATGGATTGGCTTTATGCCCACAGAGCCAAGATGGATTGTCGCCTGAAAAAGATCGAGTGTGAGGATGATCATGGCTCTCCTATAGTGATCACTGGAATTCAGAGACCCGTGTCTCTTCGTATGATCTCTGCCATGCAGCTTAAGCGGAGCATGCGAAAGGGATGTCAGTTATTTGCCATCACCATTAGTGATAGAGAAGAAGAGGAGGAAAAGGAACCATCTATTGACGACCATCCTATCCTTAGAGAATTTGCAGATGTCTTTCCTTCAGAGTTACCTAGTATGCCGCCCCGTAGAGAGATTGATTTTCATATAGACCTTGATCCAGGAGCCGAACCAATTTCAAGAGCACCATATAGAATGACTACAAATGAGCTTAATGAGCTCAAGATTCAGCTTGAGGAACTCCTAGAGAAGGGCCACATTCGCCCTAGTGTATCCCCTTGGGGTGCACCAGTCATCTTCGTGAAGAAGAAGGATGGATCTCTTCGATTATGCATGGACTACCGTTAGTTGAACAAAGTAACCATCAAGAACCGATATCCATTACCCAGGATTGACGATTTGTTTGACCAACTTCAAGGTGCCAAAGTATTTTCCAAGATTGATCTAAAATCAAGGTACCATCAGTTGAGAATAGTGGAAAGTGATATCCACAAGATCGCATTTCGCACCAGATATGGCCACTATGAGTTCACCGTGGTTCCATTCGGTCTTACGAATGCTCCAACAGTCTTTATGAGTCTCATGAATGGAGTGTTCCGTACATTCCTCGACCGCTTTGTGATTGTGTTTCTTGACGACATTTTGATATATTCACGAAATGAGGAGGAACATGAGGAGCACTTGAGACAGGTGTTGCAGTGTTTGAGGGAAAATCAGTTGTATGGTAGTTTGTCGAAGTGTGCTTTCTTTAAAACTGAGATCAAGTACCTTGGTCATGTTATATCCGGTGATGGAATCTCAGTAGACCCATCAAAGATCAGAGCCATTATGGATTGGCCAGCACCTACCAGTGTGACAGAGGTCAGGAGCTTCATGGGCTTAGCAGGTTGTTACCGACGTTTTGTCGAGGGACTCTCTAGAATTGCTCATCCTATCACTTCTCTTCAGTGCAAAGGGAAGAAGTTTGAGTGGACGGAGAAGTGCGAGAAGGCCTTTTAGGAACTTAAAAAGGCACTTACTACCGCACCTATCCTTGTAGTACCAGATCCTTCAACTGATTTCATGGTTTGCATAGATGCTTCCCTAGATGGTTTAGAAGCAGTACTTATGCAGAATGGCAGAGCTATAGCTTTTGAGTCTAGGAAACTCAAGACTCACGAGCTCAATTACCCCACTCATGACCTTGAGCTTGTAGCCGTAGTGCATGCACTTGTGAGATGGAGACATTTCCTTTTGGGTCATCATTTTGAGTTGCACTCAGATCATCAGAGCCTTCAGTACATATTCACTCAGCCGAATCTTAATGCACGACAAAGGAGATGGATGGAATTCTTGTGTGAGTATGATTTTGACGTTCACTACATCAAAGGGAAAGAAAATGTAGTTGCAGATGCTTTGAGTAGGAGACGTCATGAGGTATTCACCATGTCTATGAGCACGGATTTGAGAGATCGGATCATGCAGCGATTACCAGAGGACAGATGGTATTTAGAGGTTTGCCAGGCTATTCGATCTCAGGGAACTTTTGAAGGGAAATATGTGGATTATTCCTTAGAGTCCGATGGTTTATTACGCCATAGAGGGCGCATCTATGTACCTTCTTCCAGGGGATTGCGGGAGTTCATTATCACAGAGGCTCATAGAGCTCCATATGCAGCGCATCCCGGTGTCAAGAAGTTGCATGCAGACTTGAGAGAACTATATCATTGGCCAGGAATGCGACAGCTTATCGCCGAGTTGGTAGCCCGATGCCTTGAGTGTCAGAGAGTCAAGGCGGAGCATAGCCATCCAGGTGGGTTGCTCTAATCTCATGCTATACCAGAGTGGAAGTGGGACACTATATCCATGGACTTTATCATTGGTCTCCCTATGTCATCTCGCCGCCATGATGCCATCTTGGTGACGGTTGACAAGTTGACCAAAGTAGCTCACTTTTCACCAGTTCGTACCACCTTCACAGCACCAGCAGTAGCACAGGTGTTTTTGCGAGACATTGTCAGACTTCATGGTGTTCCACGTAAGATCATTTCCGATAGGGATTCCCTCTTCACTTCCTCTTTTTGGAAGGCATTACAGGCATCTATGGGTACCAAGCTCAATTTCAGTACAGCCTATCATCCAGAAACGGATGGCCAGACAGAGAGAGTTAATCAGGTGTTAGAGGATATGCTTCGCATGTACATCATGGATCACCAATCCAGATGGGAGGAGTATCTTCCCTTAGTGGAGTTTGCCTATAACAATGGGCATCACACGTCCTTGGAGATGCCACCCTATCAGGCATTATATGGCAGACCTTGTAGGACACCATTGAGTTGGGACCGCATAGAGGACAGAGTTGCTATTGGTCCAGAGATAGTTCGGGATATGGAACAGCAGGTGGATTTGATTAGGCAGTGTCTTAGAGAGGCACAGGATAGACAGAAGAAATATGCAGATGCAAAGAGGGTTGATCGTAGCTACTTAGTTGGAAATAGAGTCTTCTTGAGAGTGTGACCGCATAAGAGTCCAATCCATTATGGAAAGGGTTCTAAGCTCGCACCTCGATTTGTAGGACCATTTGAGATCCTTGAGAGGATAGGGCCAGTTGCCTACCATCTAGCATTGCCACCTAGCCTGTCACGCCTCCACGATGTGTTTCATGTTTCAGTTTTGAGGAAGTATATCTATGATGAGTCTCATATTCTAGATTGGGATGCCTTGCAGGTGGAGTCAGACGGGCAGCTAGCTTTGGAGCCCATTCGCATTTTGGCACGCCGGATGCTGAGCCTTCGAGGGCGAGAGCTGGACCAAGTTAGGGTCCAGTGAGAATGCTATGATGAGGTCACAGCCTCATGGGAGGATGCAGCACTTATGAGATCACAGTACCCCCACCTTTTTGATGAACTCCAAGAGGAAGTTCATGCCTAGAGGGGGAGGGTGTGAGGCCCTACCCCGATTCAGTTTGACATTTTCAGCTATTTGCATATTGAGACTATTATGGATGCTTTATTTTATGCATTATGGACTTAGAACTTATATGATTCCATGATTTGGATCACACTGACATTTGTTGATGTTTTATTTCATGCATGATGATTATGAAACTTTAGATATGTTACTAGAATAGAATTAAATTATGATGGTGAATGTCATTATTGGAAATTTGCAGGATTTCATTTTGATGATAGAAAAATGATGCTTAGTTATGAATGGTTCAATTTTGGGAAATTATGTTAATTGCTTATGTGAAATTGAATTTGAAAACAAATGAGAAATTGAATTATTGTTGCCTAATGTATGAATGTTTGATTTGCAATGGAATCCATGTATTTGATTATGTATAATTGTGATTATTTGGAGTTACTAATGTGTTAATTGAGATGCGCAGGAAAATTATCCATGTGACCATGGAATTTAATGGAGAACCAAGCCTAGACCAAAGTGCGTTTGTTAAGCCGGGAGCTGTCTATTTGGAGAGACAACACCCCTCCCCTTGTAATGTATTTTATTTGTGATGTGTATAATGCTTGAGTGTAAAATTTAATTTATATGTAAATGTGTAATCCTTCAAGAGACATATTCCATGTGTAATTTTTATATTGTAATTTTGTTGTGTCACTTGACACGTGCTGATTAAGTGTCATTGATGTTGACTTGTCTCTTGGAGGGAGTTTTGTTTCTACCAAATCCATTCAAAAACATGAGTGTGGTCCCAAATTTGTCTTGGGTAGGGAGTCATGGGAGTGGTCAACTCAAGCTTGACCCGTAGGTAAACTTCAGTGGGGTTTCCAAAGGGTTTAATGGACTCCTAGGGCAAGTTTTTAGGCTTTTCCAAAGGTCCTAAGGGTATACCTATGGGTTAGGGGTGTTTTGAAACATGTGGCTTCTCCCATGTGACTATGAAGTCACTTCAAAAAGTGGTGTTTTCAAGATGCACGAAAATTGAACTTAGAAAGTTCTCCCTAGGATAGAGAACCTTCCCCTTAGGAGTCAAACTCTCTTCCCCATCCTCTTCCACCTTTTTCCTTTCCAATTTGAGTAATGTGCAAGAGTTTGGGAAGGGCAACCAATGGGAACTCACACCTCACCCAAGGGGTTGGGAAGTGTGTGAGAGGCCTTCTTAGGCAAGAATTTGCAAACTTAGTGAGTAATCACCCACTCTCCTTTCTTGGAGATTATACTTGTTTTGAAAAAGTTAGTAGGAGTTTGGCATTTTTAGTGGAATTTTTGGAGAAAGTTAGTGTGGAATTGGGCAGCTCATCCCCAACTAAAGTTAGCAAACCTTTTGGCAGAATAAGGTTGGTTACTCCCTTCTTCCTCTTGTTATGTTGTAAATGTTAGTTTGTGTTGTTTTGTGAAAGAAAAGAGTTGCTTGTAAGAATGTGTATTATGAAGTTTTTTATTGCTGAAATGTGTAGTTTCTCTTCTTTGTATTTTGTTTGTGTTCTTATTGCTTTGGGAGTGTCCAAGATCTCCTACTCTTGGGAGGGTAGGAAGATCTTGGGGTGGAAGGAGTATGACAGCCATAGGTGAGAGGCTCTCCTTGTGGAGAGTGTTCTCAAGGGTGTCCTTGGTGACCCTTGATGCATAGCCTTGTGTATGCATTTGGGGGTCATAAGGGGAGTAAATATGGCCTTGAGCCTTCTTGGGGGGCATAAGGAATGAGGAAGTATTTTTGGTTGCATTTGTGTTGCCATGAGGTGGCTATGTTGTATTGTTTTGGCATGCATTCTCCCCATAGGTACTTGGTCCACTTCCACCCATGGAAGAGTCACCATGAAAGTGGTTTATGTGAAGCTTGGGAAGGGAGATTTGATTGTAAATATGTTCCTATGTTTTGTAGTGGTTTTGCATGTTTGTAACCCGTCTAGTGCTTGGTTCTCCAAGCTCGGGGGTGGCTTCTAGTAAGCCTAGGCTGGGAGGTGAGCTTCCCATGGTCAAAAATGTGTTTTAATGCAGGTTGCATGGGAATGGGAAAAGAAGGAATGAAGAACCTAGTTGCTGATTTATGTTGCAATATATTCTCTTTTGGAGTTGTAAATGAAAAGAAAAGAAAAGAGCTAGATTGTGATTATCCACAAGGAAAGAGGATTTTGTATTCCATGTTAGCTTGTAAAAGAAAAAGATAGGCAATGATGTTTTTATTTTCCAAATAGTAAAGCAATGTATTGGAAAGGAAAAATGTAAATGTTTATTTGCCCAAAATCTTTGTGCTCATCTTTACTTGTAATAAGTTTCAAAAAAAATATCTATAATGTCCACACTTTAGTTAGTGTTACAAAATAATGGAGAAATATAGGAATATTTCCTTATAGATATTAAGATAAAGTTAATGTTTACTTGCTGGACTGTATTATGACAGAAAGTTTGTTTATGTGTATTATTCAGTTTTTAAAAAGAAATGAAAATTGTAGTGATTCTGAAAAAAAAAAATACATCATATAGGTTGTTGTTTAAATGAACATTAGGCAACATTAGTTGCAGCTATAATAAAACTGAATCCTACTTGTCTTTCCATTTTGTAAATGTGGGAAAAAAGAAGCTAGTTGTATTTTTGTTTTTGTTTTTAAAGAAACAGTAAAATATATATATATATATATATATATATATATTTTGTTTTCAGTCCTTCAAAATCAGTTATAACAAAATAATACAGTAATGTCTTGCTACAGATTTTAATATTCAAGAAAAGAAGAAAACTGTTATTATGATAAATGAATATATATATATTTATTTCTGTTTTAAATCCTTTTCAAAAAAAAGTCTGTTAGTTTCAAACAGAGAACCTGAAAGATTTCTTTTTACCAGATTATAATATATTTATACATATGTAAATGTTATTAAACAAAAAAAAATCATAGCACTGTTAATCTTGGTTTACAGAAAAACCTATTACCACATATATATATATATATATATATATATATATATATATATATATAAAATAGTAATCTGGACCATGCCTGTTGAGAAAATTTATTGTACATAAATCTAACTCAGAGAAAAAAAAACCAATGATGCATATACATATATATATATATATATATATATATAAATATATATATATACACATATATATTTATATATAAAAATATATATATTATGATAAAATGTTAACTCTGTCTTCATGTTAACAACCCTGTTATCATATCCCAAACCCTGCAGGGTCGAAATGAGCTAGCGTTCGAATCCTTCAATAATCGTTCAAACCAAAAAGAAAACGTTTTAACGCAAACAAACCAACGTCGATGCAAGTGGGCGTGGGCCGCGGCACCCGGGCGGAGCGCCTGCAGCCTGCGGCACCCGCAGACTGCGGGCGGCGACGCCGCAGCTTGCGGGGGCTGCAGACTGCGGCGGCGCCGTCTGCAGCCGGCGATGCTGCTACTGCGGTGTCTGCCCCGCACGTCTTCCCCCTTATTTCCCCGCTGTAATGAGCTTAGAGTTAAACAATGACGCCGGGGACGGTGGAGATACCGCTCGGCCTTTTCCCCCTACTACGCGCTGCTCGCTCGGTCCTTCTCCGCCGCCTCACCTGCACACACAAGCACGCAAAAAAAAAAAATAAAGAGGAGAAATATGGGGCTTCACCCACACGCAAAAAAAAAGGGAGATATCAACTTGCCCTAACCCTAGCTCGGGGTTAGGGCAATCCCATACACATTGTTTTCTTTTAATGAATATGATTTTCAGTGGGGAAAAATAATCTTGGGGTAATTTTGATAATAGAATTAAAAGCCCCACTCTTGTGGTAATAAACTCATAATTAGATTATAAAATGAGAATAACTATATGTGCCTAAAAATATCTAAATATATATATATATATAAATATAGTTAGCATTGGATTCTTTTAGTTCGTATTTGTAAATGATTAAAGAAATTAATTGTGAATGTATTTTGTTTTAAAAAAAACTTACGGACAAATGTAGGAGGATTTTAATACCTAGGTGGACTAGGTTTAAAAATATATATATATATAATAATAATTAAGGGGTATAAACATTAAGTTCTTGTAGGGCCAAGAGGGCCAAATCAAGTAAAAGATTATAAAGTGAATTTTAAATATAGAGGTTTCAATTAAATAAAATGTTTTTAAATTGCCAGGATAATTAAATTAGGAATCCTAGTGGATTAAGATAGATAAATAAGATAAATTTTTAAAAAGTATATGGTCGAGATTAATTCGCCATTTTGGGATGTTAATTATTTATTAATGAAGCTTAGTGAATTTCCGTTTTGGGAGAAACCTTAGTTCATTGATAACTTAGTCACCCTCTTTTCCTAAATTGGATTTAATTCCTGATTGACTCAAACATAGTTATGACCTAACCCAAAATGCATTATTTATTTAAGTTAATCGCACTAAGTTGCATTATTTTAATTTAGTTAGTCGATAATTAGTTAAGTATTTTAAAAAAAAAATTTCCCGTTCGTGCCCTAATGTTGGGCATGACAACCCATATATTTTTCCTTTCAGCATGCAAGGCCATCTGTACTAAGAGACTTGATTCTGCCTATTCATTTTCTTTCTCAACCCAAACTGGTTTGATTTCCTTCTTCTTGTCTACTGCTATATTGATCTCAGGTTCAGTAACCAACCCTTGATCTATATTTGCCTTCATTTGCTTGATCTTCTTGTTTTTGCATAACTTTGCTATGTGTCTAAATTCTTGACAGTTATAGCATTTTACATTTTTATTAAGGGGAACGTCCTTAACATTATTGTAGAGTGCGGGTTTATTCTTCCTACAATCAAAACTCTTATGACCATATCCATTGCACTAATAGCAGACAACATTCATGTCCTAGAGTGTATTAAATGGATTTCTACTTTCATAATTCATATAAGCCTTATTGTTTAATCTACAGTTAGCTATTCTATGTCCAAATTTATTGCACTGGTAATAGTAACCATGGAAATTTGAAACATACTGGTTAAGTTGTCTTGGTCCTGACTAGAACTGACTCATGGAGGGTTTTCCCTTCATGTTAAATCTAGTGAATCTTTCATGATCAATTCTGGCATTTCTCCTCAGATCTGCATTTTGGTGCAAGAAGTGTGGCCTCCGGTTCATTTCTACATACCAGTTTGAGTGACGATTTCCAACAGCATCTACATATGTCTTTTTGCTAGTATCCTTTCCTACAGTGAATGTCTTCTTTCCTTCACCTTCAATTGAAGAGGTGAACATTATTTCTTTGTCGGGTTTATCTTTGTGGGTTGAACTTTGACCTTCTTCAAAACCTAAGCCACCAGTGTCTTTGGATTGCTTTTGTTTGCTCAACATCTTATCTAAGGCCTTAGTGTTGCCTTCATACTTGCTCTTTTTTTTTTTTCTTCCTTTCTTTCTTCAACCTCTTTTTTGAGCCTTATTATTTCAGCTTCCATCTCTTGATGCTCTTTTTCTTTCTTTGTGAGATCCAAGGTTGTAGCTTCACTAAACCTCTTATTTTCTTCTAGTTGCAACTTCAAGTCAGATATGACTTGACCAAACTCTTCTAGAGATTGTTTCAAAAGATCTTGTCCATTTACAGCAACAAACTTAACCCTCTTGAGTTTTCTTCTTATTTTACTCAATTCTTCAAGAGCACTTATAATTTCACTCTTCGAATCAACTTCAGCCTCAACATCCTCTTCTTCCTCATCTTCATCAACTAGTCTATCAAGTGGCATGAAGAGATTGACTTTTCTTTTATTCTCATGGTCATCATCTTCTGATGCATTTTCATCATCTGTTGTGTCCTCCTTAAAGGTATATAAGTTGTTTTGGTTTCGGTAGCCTCTTATTCCTTGCTAGTAGTCATTCCTTTCACTATCTTTGCTAGAAGATCTTCTGAACTCTCTTTACTCATCTCCACCGGTTTCTTTATGAGGACATTTTTCAGCGAAGTGTCCTACCTTTTCATAGTTGAAAGACTTAAGTGGTATCTTTCCTTTGTACTGGTCAGATCCTTTTCTGAGCTTCCTAACAAATTTTGTTACTTCTTCATTAGAATCTTCACTGGATTCTTTGTGAGTAACAGCTTCTTTGCCCTTTTTGGTGATGTTGAATGCTACTTCTTTCCTTGAGGAAGTATCATTGGTTGTTCTCATCTTATAGGTTGCTAGGGAGCCAAATATCTCATCTATTGTAAAAGTATTTAGATCCTTGGCTTCTTCAATGGATGATACCTTAGTATCATATTTGGGAGTGAGAGATCTAAGTATCTTTTTGACAAGAATCTCATCTGTAATCTCTTCTCCGAGTCCTCTAATGGTATTCATAGTTTCATCAAATCTATGAAGATAGTCTGCAATATTTTCATCATCTTTCATTTTGATGCTTTCAAGCTGACCCCTTAGTGTTTGCAACTTGGCTTCTTTGACTTTTGCATCTCCCCCAAACAATCTCGGCAATTTGTCCCATGTCTCCTTTGCTGAAATACAATGCGTGACTTTGACAAATTCATTATCAAACAGTCCACTCAAGATAGCATGTTTTGCCTTTGCATTATTCTCATACTCCTTTTTTGCATCTAGGTCAGAGGAAGGAGTATTAGGAATGGCATACCCATTCTTGACCAGCATCCACATATCAAAGCCAAGAGATGAAATATAGGTCTCCATTCTTCTGCTCCATATAGGTTTGTTTTCTCACTCACACTACAACTTACTCACAACACCTTCTAAATTTTTCTCCTTGCTTACTCTCGCTTCTCTTCTCTGCTCAATCTTCATAGCATCAACAACATATTATGTCTAGAGCTCTCATTTCTTATACCTATTTTCCCGTTAGAATGCAATTCAAAAACCTGAGTGGTTAGGGTTTTCTCTTTCAGACACAATTTTCATGAGATTGAATCCCCCCTATCTTGGATCAATCACCTATCCTTGAAGACTATACCTGCAAATAGTTTTCATTATCCAATGCATGTTTTTCTCAAAGTAGCAATCACGAATCAGATCTTCTATCATGAATTCAAATGACACATAAGTTATTCCAAAAGTTTCCTTGATGAGAACATCCCAAATCATATTTCCTTTGCCTTGATTCAGGTGCCAACGACTCCCTCATCTTCCTTTGTCATTCTTTCTTCCTCAAGCCCCAGTCAGTCAGATGCAATTTCGTTATTTGTTGCTCCTTCATTAATGGTGATTATCTATTTCATCAATCTTGTCGATGAGGCTTCAACAACCACAACACACTTTCCACCTCTTCTCCACATGACATCATATTGATCAAGACATGGCCCACCAACACACAGTCAGTCTGGAAAACACATACCAGTATATCCCTTTGCTAGTAGAGTGTTCTTCTTTTGTTAACCTATAGAACATCCTATATTGGTTTCACATCTTCACCTCTAGTGGTGTGAGACAACTTTTAACATTCTGCCTCTTCATCATAAACAAGCAACCATCCTTCATATCGGTTCATACTTTATCCTTCAGATCGGTAGACCTTCATTCTTTATGCTTACCCTTATGTGGATCTCCATCATGATGGTTGACATCAATGACAACTTAGTGCAAAAATGCCAACATACTTTTAGCCCCCACATTAGTGGGAGCATGAGACTAGCATACTCTCGGTAAAGTACAAAGGTTTGCATTAAAAAATTTCATCAAGACATTAAAGAGATAAGATACACTAAGCCCCCAAGGGTCTTTAGAATCTTATTTCTCCAAATACCAAGATAAAAGGGACATCATATGAAAGATAAAATAGGGAGAGAATAATCACTTCTTGCCTAGTAAGGTTCGCTTACTATGAGTCTTGTAAAAGAAAAATACCGAATTACATTTGCAAAAGACTTAGTTTTCCAAGAATCTTGAGAATTGAGACATGTGATAGTGTGTTCATAAAGGGAAACATTGAGTGTAGTATATTCCCCCACATTAAAGAAATTGCATATGCCTTATCAAGAGAAATTGCATTAAGGTAGCATACATCCAAAAGACAAGCATGTACTACAGTTATTTTCCCCCAAGAAAGGAAAAATCAAAGGATAATGGTCACAAAAATTAGAATGCATAAGGGATCCACTAACTCTAGGGTCAGCATGCTCTTATGATAATAATGTATGTGATGAATATTTATATTTAATTGACATCATCCCCAAATGGTACCAAAACCACAAGCAAAATGTAAGAAGGGAACATATGTCTTTTGAGTCAACATGGAAGAGACCAAAAGAGATCCCAATGCTTTGCATCATCTCCAACTAGACAACACGTGGGACAAGTAGAAGAATTGAGATAAAAGTAGAATAATGTCACAATAGAATCAGTCTCTTTACTACCTTGCATCAACAGAGTGACAATAGTCATCTAAAGAAAGCCTAACATAACATAAAAACACATCACAAGAGAAACACATTATGAACAAGCCAAGGAGGAGAGAGAATCTATGATGTAAATGAAGCTAATCAAGAAAATCATCAACCTTCTAATCTTGTTGAACATTATTTTGAGAAAGTCAAAAATATGCAAGAGGAGAAACTTCAAGCATGGTAGATGGAGCTATTGCAAGTTCCCAACAATGACCATTCTCTAATGATGAGTCACTTTGTCTATCACTAGGAGCTAGAATTAATGATTTTAAAAATTGTTTAGATAAATCACTGCAACATCAACAAGCTCATACATATCATGAGAATCATTAAAATCAACATTCCTATCATGAACAAAATTATCATCTATTTCTTCATCAAGATTAATAAAAATAGGATCCCTAATATGAATAGAACATGAACCATCATCTTTAGTAAGCATTTTTAATCTTTGTAATTTAGGTTGAGCATCCTCCCTAGGGTTAGATGAAGGTTGGACAAATGGGACCAAGTCAACATTTGTGTATTCTAGGAGGAAATGTTTTTAGAAGTGAGTTCATGAGCCTTAGCATAGTGTCTATGTCAGTGTTCTCTTGCACAATGGTTTCTCTTGATTCTAGTTGAGGGTTGTGAAGGTTTAGGATCATTTGACATGGGCTTCTTATCTTCCTTTAAAGAAGGAGGAATGAGATAAGGTCTATTAGGTTGAAAAATAGGAGATTTTGGGCACTTCCATTTGTAAGATGTAGGAGATAGGACTATGACATATAGGAAGAATAGAAGGTGTAGGAAGGATACAAGGTCCACATGAGGAGAAGGAATAGGTCTATAATTTATAGGTTTACTGAAACATACGATCATCTCATTCCTCCACTTTTGACAAGATTGAAAAGGATCACCACTTTGAGGCTTAAGAAGCTCAAATTGTTTAGGCCAAAAGTAATCAAGGGTGAAAACTTTGTGCCTCATTGTGGGTTGATACATGCTATTAGTTATTGTTATGTTAGTGCCATTATGATGGAGTTTTAGATATTTCTGTATAGTATACCAAATTTTATTCATGGAAGAGAGCCAAGGATGGCCCAACTTCACAAAAAATTTATGTAATGTAAGAATGATATAAAAAAAGAAATCTAAGAACTTAGTACCATCCTCAATAGAAAGAGTAATAGAACCAATAGTAGGGAAAGATAAACCATCATAACCTTTCACCACTACATCATATTTATCCTACTTTACTTTATGAAAATGTAAATTATAAAGCTATTCTCCAATGATCACATTCACCATACACACTGGATCAATGAACACTCCTCATGAGAGTTTTCCTTTGATCTTTGTAGAGATATATAAAGGGAAAAGGGTTAGTAAATTTTTGGAGGTTTTGATTAGGAGGAGCTACAGATTTGTTTCCTTTGTGATTCACACCAGTTATGGATATGGTATTGTTATCAATAAAATCTTGAATTCTAATTTGTAATGTATAATGCTTATCAATATTATGAATGGGTTGAAAATAGAATTGGAAAAAGTATTTGGGACCATGATAAGGTGGAAAAGGCTTGGACGTATCAATTGTCTTGATGGGAGGAATTTTCAATACATTGTTATTTATCATTTGTGTCATTATGCTATGCAAAGATTTAGGAAGAGGAGTAAATTATTTTCTAAAGTATTTGGATAAAGGGGCCACAATTAATGTCATGGATACTACTTGAGTATTTATGTTGTCATTTATCTCGATGTATCCCTTATTCAGTTTAAAATTCACAAAATATTGTTGAGTGCTCTCATTCTTATCAATCAGAGCCATTGAAGGAGATGATTCAAATTAACTCAATTGAAGACAATAATTATGAAGCACTGTGCAAAAATACATAAATGAAGTAAACTTAGAAAGGAGAAGCTTATCTCTAATGTCTTTATATAAATTACCTATAAATTATTTTTCAACATCATGGCCATAGGATAAGCAATTTGAGAATACAAATATTAATATCTACTAATAAAATCAGTCACTTTTTATTTAACACCTTGCTTACAATGTTTCAATTTAGTCAAAGTAATCTTAGTCCTACCAATATTATTGTGAAATTGTTGAAATGATGTAATAGAATAAGGAGGGAAAGAATGATATCATTGCAAAGATTTATCCCTAAAGGTTTCAGTAAATAATTTAGCATTAATTCTTTGAACATGAGAAAAGTCACCACACAAAGTTTAAAAGGTTTTTACATGAGTCAAGGGATCACAATTTCTATTGTAAAGTTCTAGTTGAGGGACTTCCATATGTTTAGGAGGTAAAACACAAACAATATCAATAGATGATGGGATTGCTGCATCAAATGTGGGCACATTAAACTTGGATTGGGTAATGGAAGATAACTACTATTGTAGGGATAAGACAGTTTGGGCTAAGTTATTGATGGTTGCTTCAGTGGATGGATTGAAATTAGACATATTGGATTGTGATGGAAGAGTAACATTGTCGTTCGTAGGTTGAGATTGAAAGTAAGGAGGTGGAACACTATGATATGCAAGTATGGGAGATGATTGGATCACAAATGGAAAACTCATGAAAGGAGGTATAAAAGAATTTTGATTAATAAGATCTCCCCCTTGACCAAAATGTGTAGGATTAACATTTTTTGTAGATGTATTCATGATAGAGGATGTAAATGTAGCCACACTAGGAAATGATTTAGCCATAGCAATAGAATGATTGACTTGATTAATAGCTTGAGTGTAACCAAGGAATTTGGCACAACTTTTAAGAGGCATGACATTGTTGTCAACAATATGAGCTAGGCCACACAACAAATCAAACTAACTTTATCACTTTAAACCATTCTTTTTAATCCTTCAATCAATGGGATTGTCTCACTTTTTGGGTATTGTTGACTCGTCCATTGTTAAAGATTTTCAAATTCATTGTCAATCTTCTCTAATTTACCAATTGAAACCTTAGTTATTGATCCATCTACATCATGAGGATTATGAAAAGAATGGAGATAAATGACATCATTTGTTCAATTGGAGGAACTGTTGGCAGTGGGATAGCATCCCTCATGGGGATTCGCAACATGGTTTACCAACATCCTAGGGATTATATAAGTCTAGTGGTTGTATTGGGCATTAACAAGTCATGTTTTGGTGCAATGACAACCCTAGCTTGTAACAAGTGGTATCAGAGCTTGGTCACAAGTTTGAATCATGCAGGCTGTAGTGAGTGATGCTAGGAGAGGATTGTTGGTAGTGGGCCAATATCCCTCATGGGGATTCTGACATGGTTTAATAGCCTCCTCTTAATTTTATAAGTCTAGTGGTTGTATCATGAATTGGTAGGTCAATCTTTTGATGCAACGACAACCCTAGCTTGTAACAGGAACCACCAACATTCTCATAAAATAAGTTATCCAAATTAGGGTCCATATCCTTAGTAGTTAATCCTTGGGAAACCTTAATTATACAACTTCTTCTCATGGGAACACTTTAGGTAGGGCTAATGGTAATAAAACTCATGCACAAAGAAGGTAAATTTGATTTTAAATTGAAAATTTATGATTAAATAGTACAAAATTATGTAAAAGTGATGATTGACCAATTAATTAAGCAATATGATTTGTGAAATTGAAAGATAAATGCCTCTAAATCATAACTTATCATATCATAAAGATCAAATTTGAAAATGTATTTCAAAAATTATGCAACCCACAAGTAAATTTTAGAAATTAGGTCTTTTATGAAATCAACCTCTAAATTTATGTTATTAAATTAAAATTTTGATGTAGGAGTGAAAATTGGAATTTTAAATTGCATCAAAAATCAGATTTAAAATAATTAAACCAAGTTAAGCAACCCACAAGTTCAATTTTAGAATTAAAAATTAAAGTTTTTGTGAATTTAAGCTCTAAATTTATGTAATACAATTGGAAATTAAACTTGTAAATTTAAATTTGAATTTGAAAGTGTATAAATACTTATATCTGAGCACATAAATCATTAATTAAGGTGTAATATGTTGGGTACATCAAAATGTTTTTGTGAAAAATGAGGGTTTCACTAGTTAATGTAGTAAAACTATTAATTTTTCCTTAGAGACCATTACCTTAGGGAAAGATGGAAATTGGTAGATCTAAGCCTAAAAGGCCATGATTTTGATTAGATTCTAGGGGTTTTTACATGT
The DNA here is from genome assembly GCF_030272615.1 of Cryptomeria japonica. Classification (NCBI taxonomy): domain Eukaryota; kingdom Viridiplantae; phylum Streptophyta; class Pinopsida; order Cupressales; family Cupressaceae; genus Cryptomeria; species Cryptomeria japonica. The sequence continues at coordinate 190,906,133 of NC_081411.1, forward strand.
GCCTCTTCTTTCTCCTTAAATATAATTTATTTAATTAATATGTTGAAATTAAGGGAAATGTGTGTAGATTGAAGTAATTATGCATAAACAGTGAGCTACAGTCATCAAATAGAGCCATTAACCCAAATATGACAAATATATGAATGTTTGGATCAATTCCCAAAAGGTCTTGCCCAAATTGTCAAGACTAGAGTGCCAATCACCCTAGTCCTTCAAACTTTTCATTGTCCAAAAGAGAACCTATTTTTCTTTGTGAATAATGTCGATCCTAAAAATTATAGATCTATACCTAATCCTACACACAGTAGAGAAGGCAAAATGGTTGGTAATATGGATTTTCCTTAGGTCAAATGCTGGTTTTGTAATTAACCATGAAATACAATTGAAATGTAAATGAAGTCTTGTAATAGAAAGGATTTCCTTTTTAGGGAAATATTGAAAATGTCTGAAACACTGATATTATACCACTTTATTAAGTTTTCCCTATCTTCACAAGGAATTAGGGTTTCATGTAGATATTTTTTAGAAAATATAAAATATGAATGTCATCTCCAAATTCTTGAATCTTGACTTTACTTCTTCTCTAATGCTTGAAAGAAGACAATTTGCTCACACACTTGAGTTTGTTGGATCTCATTTTTTCTTCTCTTGAGTGGGTAATAAATTTGAATTGATTGATGGATGTCAAAATGAGAGGGGTAGACCTCCTTTTATACATGCTATTCAAAAAACAACTTAATTTTCTAACATGAGATGACATGGGATCTAGGTTCTTGATCAAATCATCTTACCATTATGAGGCCCCAATTGATGAATACTAAGAGTGGGGGGTGAATTAGTATACCAAAAAATTCTATACTTCAACACTTTAATAGTCTAGTAGTAAACCGGTAAAATAGTTTAGCAAACAAACCGGTTAACACACATGCAAACCAAATAGAAAATAATGCATTCACCCACGGAAGCAAAACCATCATAACACAAGAGATTTTCATGTGGAAACCCAAATGGAAAAAACCACAGTGAGATGAAACTCACAAGTAACTATCTGCAGAATAGTAACCAGACCCATTAAGGTCAGACCAGTTAAGGTCATACAATGTTCTTTACCAGAATAGATCCTATTAGGAATCTAAATCTCTTTTAGGAGATAAGTCTAATTAAAGACTACCTTGTGAGAGGATTTCATATCCATAGATGTGAACCACCTTGTTAGAGGATTTACAAAGGATATTCTGGGCCTACCCGGTTAAGGGTTTATAACTTGTCAAAGATGTGAGTAATCAACAAGTGAATGATCTAGAAAGTGGCACAGTCCACTTGATTAGATCCATTGTAGCTCATAGCTAATGCATTTCAGCATTACTTGCATTACTTCAGTCTTTAGTAACTCCTTATTCTATTACAAATCACAGACTTGATCTTCTTAGTTAAGATCACACATTCAAGAGGTTTCACAAAACCTAACAGCTATACTCTCATACTCTCTCTTGCTCAAACCCCTAGACATGATGTCCTTAAAAGGAATCTGATTTCATGTCAGTCCAATAGGATTTCACTACAAGTTCCTAGGTTCATCATATCTAGACACATTTGATAACATGATACAAAATCATTGTCAAAGTGTCGGTGGATGGTAACTCATCACAAAAATATATCAGTTGGTAACTCATCATAGAGTATTACCAGTTTGTCCAACTTTTCAGTTACCAGTTGGTGACTCAGAGTAATATCGGTTCAAATAGATTTCCAATTGACAAAACTTGAAGACTGGAAAAAGATAACTGCCACTTGTGGATCCTTTGCACCACTCAGCTTGAGATCCTTAAACCTCTTGATCTCTCTATGCCACTTGGGTCTTTATACCACTTGAGATCAATAAACACTTTCTGCATAACAATAGTAGTCTAAAGACTACAACATGATACCAGTTTACCATAATTCTTACATTCTCAAAGTGATCTCATAGCAAGTGTGTGTCCATCAATGACAATCACAACATAATCATCAAAATGCCAACAATCTCCCCTTTGGCATTGATGGCAACATTTAGGAAAATTTTTGACATCTAAGTGTTTTACAACAAAATTATGCCATAAGCAAAATTACTCCCCCTAAGCATATACACTATCCCTTTTGCAGAGAATACAATGTATGCTACTTTCTTACAAAGATGGACATGAAAGTATACATAGAATGCATAAAAATTTAAATACAGATACTACTCCTCATCAAAATTTTAATTCAAGTATACTACTCCCCCTTTGTCAACAATGACAAAGTACAGCTGAATAACCCCTATTCTATTAGCATTAACAAAATAAAAATTTATGACAATAGAGAGTGAAATTTGTCAAAAATGGATTTAAAGTCCTGCATAAATGTCTTCATGGATAAAGACCATGATTCAAGCAATGAGGTAGCAACCTCATTCTCCATTTGCATTTGATAAACGTGCTCCTCCATGGTACTCATCTCTGGAGAATTTGCAGTCTTGGCAGTAGGACCAGTTGAAGTTCCTGTAAATTACATGTCCGATTGCTTATCTCTGCCTCTATTCTTGCGGACTGAAGTTGAAATCGATGAGCAGTTTGTCCATATGTGGAGAAGGAATCATATGGCATCTTGAAGGTGCTAATAAATGACTGCATATCAGATTGCAGTTTGTCCTTTTGATTGAGCACATCATCACAGAATAAATCAGATTGACAAATCTTGCTGAGTAGTAGATTTCCCTCATCCATTGCATCTCTAATGTCCTTTTGTGCCTTCTGAAGTTCTGACCAAAGCTCATTCAACTTCTTCACCAAGGCAACGTTCAGAGCCTTTTCATGCTCCTTTTTGGCATTTGTTTCTGCAACTTCTTCTAGGCTTTGGACCTAGTCTTCCACAATTGTACATCGAAGCTTTAATTGGGCAAGTGAGGAATCGATACTGGGGAGGTTTGTACCAGGTATCAAATTGGTGAGTGTTTCCACTACACTTTGGATAACATCTTCCTCCTTTTTCCTCCTTAGAGCATCCAATCACTCATGAGAAATCTTAATGCTTTGTAGCAACTTCGATTCATTTGTAGACTGGAGGTCAATAGGACTGGTAATGTCAGCCATTTTGGCTTGACTACCAATTGCCTTTGGAGTCTCCATCTAAGTGATCTATGTCGCTTCTTCCTTTTCTTTGGCACTTTTCTTGTCATCTTCTGCCTTCTTTTTCTCTTCTTCTTTCTACTTCTCTTCCTCTTCATCCTTCTTCTTCTTCTTCTCTTCTTCCTACTTCTTCTTCTCTTACTCCTTTCTCTTCTCCTCTTCCTTTCTCTTCTCCTCTTCCTTTTCCGCTTCCTTCTTCTTGTTTTCTTCCTCTTGTTTCTTCTTCTCCTCTTCCTTTCTTTTATTTTCCTCTTCTAGTTTCCTCTTGTCTTCTTCCTTTTTCTTTTCTTCCTCTTGTTTCTCCTCTTCCGATTTTTTCTTCTTCTTTTCTTCCTCTTTCTTTTTCTTCTCGTCCTCTTTCTTCTTTTCCTGTTCTACCTATTTTGTCTTTTCTATCTCATATTTCTTCTTGTCTTCCTCTGCATGTTTTCTCTTGTCTTCCTCCTATTTTTCCTGACCTTCTATTTCTATTGGTGCATCTAAAGTAACATTGTCACCTTTTAAGGCACCAACATCAATCAGTTCCATTTGAGTAGTGACTGGTTCTCCTTCATTGTCATATACTTCATCTAGTTGAGTGATTTCCAGTTCTTGCTCAGGTTGGCTTCAACCACTTCATGTAGTCTTAAAGATGATTGAGCAAGGGAGTGGGTATCTTTGACCACTTCCAGAAATTCTCCTTCCAATAATAGGAGTCTTCTTCTTCTCATGAAGAAGAGGCCCTTATATCTCTCCACCACTTCATACAATTTTGTTTTAGGCACATCAGGAAAGTATTGTGCAAATACTTCCTCTCTTATTTATTGTTCCTTTTCTATGGAAATGCGCCACTTGTTATCTAAAGAATTATACAAAGAATTAGGTGTCTCAGATTTAATTTCTGATAGCCACCGGTCATTAATACATAAATAATTGATAACTTCCTGTTCAACTTCTTTCTTTTCATCATCATTAAAATCATCAAAGTACTCTTTCAAATCACCAAGTACTTTTATTCTAATATTCTTAATTGTTCTTTGACAATGTGTCAAAGGTTTGTAAGAGGAAATATCAATATTTACTGGTGTAGATGTTGTCGGTTCATTCTTTATCTTTTTCCTCGTTTGCCTAGTCTTTTTAGGCTATTCTTCAAAGATAGTGTCCTCTAAGTCTGGTGAATTTCTTTTTGTCTTCTGCTTCCTCTCAAAGACTTTGGTAGGTGCCACTTCTAGTTTCTTCTTTATTGGTGACCGCTTGGTCACTTTGGGACTTGCTGGAGTAACAAGTGTCGATGCTGAAGGTACTGCCTTTCCCTTCTTTATTGAGGGTTCTTGAACTGGTGTAACCCTTTCTAGATAGGTGTTGGTTATCTTTGCCTTTGGATCAAGAGGCGAGGCAAGTAGGGTAGAGGAATATCCATCCAACATATCATACATTACCTCATATCCTATTGCTTTCACTTCTTCATGTCTAGGCTCAACTGCCTCCATTATGCACTCATCAACTTTGATGGTGAAGCAGATGTCTTCCTCATACTTTTTGACTATATCACTGGATATTCTTTCCCTTTGGTTCTATTCTTTATCAACGGTTGGTCAACAAACCACTGAATATCACCTACTCTTGGAAAGTAGCCTTGGAAGTAAAAGAACAACCCAACCAGTAGTTGTCCAGACTTAAATCTCAGTGCATTGTCCTATTTGATCGACTTGAGATTCAACAGAAGTTGTCTTTTCATACAAGTGCACAGATCAAATGATGCATCTTCCTTGATCATCCTATAGGAGGCATTTACCATTACAGTAGAGATAGAGTTAATCCTATTGGCATGGAACATCCAGTATCCTATCACCTTACATGCATGTTTGACAAGATCATCCTTGATTGAATTGATAGTCATTTCCTATGAATCGCTCATAGAATTGGTGTGCTTAGTCATTTCCATCTTGCTAATCTTTCTTAGGGCTGGCACTTCACTGACGTTGCAGAAATCGGTGATGACATGAATCGCTTTTGGTGTGATATCATGCATCCACTCTAAGTACATCCTATCATCGTGTACTTTGCTCAGAATAATTTGAATGTGATCATCTAAAAATTCTTCAAGAAAATAGGTTGCGTTGTGAAGTTTCTTCATTTCTGAAATGTTGAATTCTGGTTTAATCTTCTTATCCTTTTTACAGAACAGACTCAACTGGGAATGGATCATCAGAGATCCTAGGTCTTCAATCTTGCAGTCAATGAAATTTGTAACACCTTCTTCCACTATGACACCAATGGGTATTTGAGATAGGCATTGTATTTTGCCTTCTGTTGAATGAAGTCTACAGAATCAATGGGTGCACTAGAGATAGCATGTGATGTGGAAGCCATGATAAACAAAGAATTTTCAAAAAATACCTTCGTAGATCAAAATTTAGGGCTTCGCAATTTGAACTTTGCTACACACTCATTTGGTTGCTGAAATACCGCTTTGCGTTCTACACTTCTCCAACAAATGTTCGCTTCAGATTCTTCTTCAAGATTTTGATAAATTCTTTGAGTCGCAATGTAAATAGCTTTTCTTTGCTATGCACTTCAAAACTTCTTTGCTTGAAAAATGATAGTGAGAAATGATTTAAAAATTCCTTTTAAATAGATTCTCCACCTACCATAATAAATGCTCCACTATTAGGGCATAAACGCTAATTTTACCTTATACCATTTCTGATCTTCTGCCAATCTGACAGGTATCTCATACGAATTAAGGTCTTTTACTGATGTCAACTGAGGGTTCGAGATATTTCACCGTTTTCTCCCCCTAAGCTTTTCTGATGCTTAGTTTGTTAGTTTAGTGACTTCCACACTAGGTGCAGAAACCGGTTCTTCTTGAATCACTTCTTCTAGCTTCTTCTTCTAGGTTTTCTTCATGTCTTCTCAAACAATTTCAATATCAATTTTTCCTTCTGGAGTGACCAGTATATCATTTGATATACTCTTTCTACTTCTACAGAATCTTAAAGAATGACCCAGTTTGTTGCAATGATAGCAACAGGTGCTCTCCAAGGTCCATTATTCATGTTTCCATTCTTCCTTCTGCATGTTGCAGCAGTGTGACCATGACCATGGAAAATCATATAGATTTCTCTCCATCTGGTTGCCGCTTGATAGGCACTGCTACTTGACTAATGACTATAGGTATTAAACTGGTTTGGGTTCCGGTTCCCAGAGGGTTCAAGAAAAACTCCTTGATTCCTTTGAGGATACCTTCCAGTATTGTGCATGACAGACTTGCATTCAAATGCTCTATGCCCAAACTTGTTGCATGCATAACAATTACCATTTAATCTATTAGATCTAGGCTCATCGTTTAGAAAATAAGGAAAATTATTGTAAGCCTTATTTCTACATAAATTAGCAGTGTGTCCCTCCTTGAGACAATTAAAGAAAATAGGTTTGAACTTTTTCTTACCTTTATCCCTTGACGTCGGTTGTTTCTTTGATGCTCCATCTTTTGTTCCAGAGGTCTCACTTTCCTCATAATTAGAGAAACCAATTCCATTGGTGTTCTTTATCGGTTTAGCTAATTCAAGCTTTTGCTCTAGCTTGACAAAGCTCTTATTGAATTTGGCAAGTATTTCCTTTGACTCAGTGATTTCTTTGGAAATGGAAGCATTGGATTCCTTCAAGGTTGCATTCTTAGAGATAGCCATGTTTAGTTCACCTTGTACTTCTTCTTTTTCCATTTTGCTTTCATGAAGATGAGCAGTACGTGCAGTGATCTCTTGCTTCATCTTTGAAATCTCATAGTCTTTTTCTTTTACTAGATCTTCAGCTTTCCTCCAGTTCTCAAGCTCTTGACACATTCAGATAGTTAGTCCTTCCAACTCCTTTCTCAGGTTGGAATTGGATTCATTCAAATTTTCTACTTCTTGAATTAGGGCTTCCGTGTCCACTTCATCAGAAGAACAGTTTTTAGTTAGATCCATCAGTTTTTCAGCATGTTCTCTCCTTTTTGCCTGAGAGGCCTTATACTTGACCATAAGTTCATCATAGGCTTGCTCAAACTGAGTGAGCTGATGAGTAAGTTCCCTCACAGTGTATTCCCCCAAATCTCTTTACAAGTGTTTAGAATTATAGAAAGGTTGGCTTTCATACCAATTGATGAATACTAAGAGGGGGGGGGTGAATTAGTATACCAAAAAATATTGTACTTAAACACTTTAATAGTCTAGTAGTAAACTGGTAAAACAGTTTAGCCAACAAACCGGTTGACATACATGCAAACCAAATAGAAAATAATGCATTCACCCACAGAAGCACAACCACCATAACACAAGAGATTTTGACATGAAAACCCAAATGGGAAAAACCACGATGAGATGAAACTCACAAGCAACTATCCATAGAATAATAACCAGACTGGTTAAGGTCAGATCGGTTAAGGTCATACAATGTTCTTTACCAGAACAGATCCTATTAGGAATCTCAATCTCTATTACGAGATAAGTCTGATTAAAGACTACCTTGTGAGATGATTTTAGATCCACAGATGTGAACCACCTTGTTAGAGGATTTACAAAGGCTTTTCTGGGCCTACCGATTAAGGGTTTCTAACTTGTCAAAGATGTGAGTAATCAACAAGTGAATGATCTAACAAGTGGCAAAGTCTGCTTGATTAGATCCATTGTATCTGATGGCTAATACATTTAAGCATTACTTCAGCCTTCAGTAACTCCTTATTCTATTACAAATCACAGACTTGATCTTCTTAGTTAAGATCACACAGTCAGGAGGTTTCACAAAACCCAACAGCTATACTCACATACTCTCTCTTGCCCAAAACCCTAGACATGATGTCCTTAAAAGGAATCTGATTTCATGTCGGTCCAATAGGATTTCATTACAAGTTCCTAGGTTCATTATATCTAGACACATTTGATGACATGACATAAAATCATTGTCAAAGTGTTGGTGGATGGTAACTCATCACATAGCATTACCAGTTTGTCCAACTTTCCAGTTACCGATTTGTGACTCAGAGTAATACCGATTCATACATATTTCCAGTTGACAAAACTTGAAGACTAGAAAAAGATAACTGCCGCTTGTGGCTCCTTTGCACCGCTCCACTTGAGATCTTTAAACCACTTGATCTCTCTATGCCACTTGGGTCTTTATACTACTTGAGATTGGTAAATACTTTCTGCATAACAACAGTAGTCTAAAGACTAAAACATGATACCGGTTTGGAACAATTACCGGTTTAAAATAATTCTTACATTCTCAAAGTGATCTCATAGCAAGTGTGTGTCCATCAATGACAATCAGAACATAATCATCAAAATTCCAACAATATGGGCTCTTTTGAAGAGGACCAAAAGTGTTGGGTGCCGTATTCTTGGACATCAGGGTCCCAAGATCTTGGGGAAGGGAATACAAATCATGAAAATTTTGAACTTGATAAATGGTGTGAATAGAATCATGACTTCATTTAGTCCTTATAGGATGAATGCAAAGGTGAGGGCCCTAGAGAGGACAAAATTGAAATGAAATTAAAATTAGGATGCCTATAAATGAAAATATTTCTGATGATGAATCTAATTATGAAGAAGAAAGTGAATGTTTTTTCTTGGCCACAAGGGAAGCATATTTTTTTGCTCATCCTGGTAAGATTGTGAAGGAGAAAGCTCTAAAAGATGCTGCTAAAATAGAAGGTATTGTTGATATTCTTTTCATACTACAAGAGATAAGGATGAATGGATTATTGATAGTATATGCTCAAATCATATGGCTAGTGACAAAAGTAAATTTGAAAAGCTTGAAAAAATTGACGGAGGACTTGTTATATTTGGAGATGATCAGACAACTAGGATAGTTGTAATTCATTCAATTAGGTATGATAGCATACATAATATTGACAATATTTTTTAATATTAAAGGCTTGGATCACAACCTTTAAAGTGTTTGGATTAAACGGGAAAATTGGTTTTACAAGGACCAGAAACCAAAACAACAATCTTAAACAACAACCACATGGGGCCTAACAGCCAAATAAACACCAACTAGCTCACAAGAAACTAGGGCAAAGTATTTTGACAACAAAGAACAAGAAAAAGCACCTAAATAAAATTACAGTATATTGCCCAATTTATCATTCTTTTGAATGATCTCTTCATTGATAATCATAACTTTCTTACTAATGCTATCAATAGGGATCATACTCTTATCTTTACTATGAAGCCTCATAGATGGACCCAGTTGGGGCATTTCATTCACATCTAACTCCTCATCCATGTCCTCTAATGGAACCTTGTGATTTTTGCATGTACCTGCATCCACTGCCTTAGCCTTTTTGACCAGCTTCATGCTACCAGATGGGGAATTGCTCTCAGAGATAGCATGAAGAACTTCCGCCTGCTCATTAAGTCTATGAAGGCCCTCATTGGTATTGTCCATGACCAGTTTACTCACAACCACCACCACACTCAAAATTTGCTTAAGCTTGTGATAATCATCTTCTAGGGCCTTAATGCACTCTTTGAGATCCTTCTTGAGGTCTTTGATACAATTATCCAGGGACCTCGTATTAGCAAGAATATTTTCCAAGTCACCACTAGGAGGATTAGCCTTCTCCTTAATAATATTGATCTCTTGAAAGGTCTAGGAGAATAGGTCATTTTGAATATCATGTAAATTCCTCAGATTGATATTAGAAATCAAATTCCCAGGGACCAAGGATCCCATCTTCCTAGGGATAGCCCTGACAACATTAGTAGGCATAAAAGCATTAAAACCCTAAACCTCCACATGCCCATCTAAGTCAAACTGAGAGGCCTTCATCTACTTAGTGACATTAACCACTAGGGACCAAGAGATTTTATATTTACATGTAACACTCGATAGAGAAACCCTAGTCACCCTTTTCCCCTTCACATCAATACTAGGGTTTGCTGAATCAAGAACATATTTAGGGTCATCATCCTCATCAGATAAAACAATACCTTTTCTGCCAGTGAGGTTAGGGATTTTAGAAATGGATGACAAGGGGCCTTGTTTATCAAAAATATGGAAGACCTTAGTCAACACCAGAATCCACCTCCTCATAAGAAGAGGTCTTCCCATAATGATCATGGACATTCTTTTGAAATTTAGTACCAATTTTACCCTAGGTTTCCTCTCAACATGCAGGGCTTTTGCATTCTCCATAATCAATAAGATTTAGCCATCATGGAGAGTAGGGGAGGAAACCCTTTTCTCATGAGTTCTAATTCTATGATTGAAAGACAACACAAATAAAAAGGGCAAAGAAATGCACTTGTTATGACATAAATTATTGAGAATCACAATATGATAGATAAATAAGATGCATAATTTACCATCTAGGGTAAGGTATCACATGATGACCTCCACAATAAATTACCATGGCTTCAAGAGTGAAGTTATACCCCACCCACCATCAGTATTATTCCTCACTTTCTCCCTCTCTTTCAAGAAGAAAAAAGTATACATAGCCTTGGTTGCACATTTCTTATCTCTGCTGAATTTTGTTCCCTCAATCAAGGTGTTGGATACCTTAGAAATAAGCACCTCATTAACCTCTATCTTGATTCCATAGACACTAATCACACCATCATTCCACCCCTAACAAAAGGCCTTGATGACGAGGGCATATTTGCCATGCTAAGTCTCAATGTAGCTATTCAAGCCTCATGTCGAGAGATCATCCCAAACAACAACCTTACTTCACCATTTTTCATAAACCTTGGGTTTGAAACGACCCCTATCTCCCCCCATCCTAGAAAAACCCCAATAGCAATAGGTTGCACCACAACCAAGTTCAAGATAAACCAGACAAAAAAGGATTAAAAAAGTTGCCAAAAGTTCAACTTTCCCCTCATAAATGGTGTGTTGCCCAGGACACTGAGAAGCCCGTTATTCTCCATTATTTCAAAGAGCCTCTTGCACTTCACATGCATTAGAATAATTTATAATAAGGATGTGGAGATCCAGTGGGATCCAATCATAAATGTTCCAAACTTTTTTACTTCGTAAACCAACTCCAATGTAGGCTAAATTATCTTCCACCTTATTACCTTCATGGTACACATGTGAAATTTTAAATTCATCAAAGTCTCTAAGGAGCACTAGGTAGTCTTCAATAATATGTTTAATCGACCAACTAGCAAGGGAGGAAGCTATTAAACAATTAATGATGTTTAGGAAGTCACATTCCAACCAAACCCTTCTCAATACTTTCTCCGTAGCCAATTTGATCTCGGCATAGACTACAAAAGCCTTAGCAAAGTGGTTTGTCTGGGTACCCAAAGGGAGGACCACCACCAAGATCAGCCTGTCATTTTTATCACACACCACTCCCCCGTATCTTGTAAGTCTAGGATTCCCCTTTGCCGCCCCATCCATATTGTTTTTAAACCATCCCAAGGGAGGAGGACACCACTTAATCCAATCTCTTGAGCATTTCAACTTAAAAAAATGTCTTGGAGATATCCCAATTGAGTTTCCATCTATAAGCAATTTCTAGATCAGCCTTTGAGAGAGAGAGGGAGCCATCAGCTTTAACATCATCACAAATAACCTGAAAGTTTTCTTTGATGGTCTGATGAATTTTATTAGGAACAACATTACCACAACAGGATTTATCCCCAAAGATCTTATATTTTTGTTATTTCCAAAGGCCCCATTCAATATGGGTCTACATGAGGTTCCAAATGCAGGCAAGAGAGTTATTAGCAGAGGGAGAAGACCATTGAGTCCAACAATCCATAAAAGAATTGGGTAAAAAACAACCCAAAGACTATAAATTCTATAAGAAGGCAAAAACCTCCCCAACAAAGGAACAACTAAACAAGATATGGAAAGAATCCTCTACATCATTCAAGAACTAATAACAACAGTTGGGAATGGACATACCTCTTCTATAAAGATTATCAATTGTTAGGACTTTGTTCTGAATGAGCAACCAAAAGAAGATGTTGATTTTTGGAATGATCTTGTGATTCTAAACTAGCCCCCATAAAGGCTTGGGAAAAAGAGCTCTGGTTCGCAACCTAAACATTGAAGAAACACAAAATTTACCATCCTAAGATTGAGACAAGGTTAAGAGATCCTCTGACCTAGATAGAGGAATATGCACAAAGGTCAGCCAATCTTGAAGAATCTGCAAAGAAGGATCCACCATGGTCGGGTCTACCCACTTGTGGGTCAAATGTCTTGAAATGGATACAATCTTATTTTTTGAATGATGGGTGTGAGATTAGAAAAAGGTCTCAACAATGACTACAATGAGAAAGAGGATAGATGGAAATGCATATCAGTTGATGACTACTGGCGGATACTGCCTGATGGTGCATATTAGTGAGTGTTGGCTATGGAATTGAAGAATGTGTCACATTAATTTTGATAAGATGGTGAGGATTAGTTCAATTTAAGCTATGAGAGATTTGTTGACGATCATAAAAAATGCTAATGCTATTTACAATAAATGTCAAGTTGGAAAAAGAACAAGGAGAACTTTCAAGATCAAGGAATAAGCTTATATTCGACTATTGGAGTTAGTGTAGACTAATCTTTGTTGTTCTATAAGAACTAGAAGTCAATAAGGTGAAAGGTATTTCATGCTCGTAATTGATTATTACTCTAGAATGACGGGTTAATTTTTTAAGACAAAAAATTGAAGCTCTAGAAAAGTTTAAGAAATTCAAGGTCGTGGTTGAAAATGAGATAGATAGAAGAATTAAATGTAAATTTAATACATTTTGTAAGAATCATGGGATAAGAGGACATGTGTCTACTCCTAGGACACCACAACAAAATGGTGTAATTGAAAGGATGAACAAAACAATTCAAGAGGATGCTAGAACAATGATGAATGAATCAAGTTTACCGAAAATCTACTAGACAGAAGCAATACACATTGCAGTATACACTCTTAACAAGGTACAAATCATAAGGAATCATGGGATGACATCCTTTGAACATTGGTATGGAAGGACTCCATTTGTGAAATATTTCATATTTGGAAGTAAATTCTCTATCATGAGAAATGAAGAAAATTTGGTAAAGTTTGAGACAAGAGTTGATTAAGGTATGTTTCTTGGCTACTCAACTAAAAGAAAAGCTTATAAATGTTATAACAAAAGACTAATAAGAATTGTTGAAAGCACAAATGTGAAAGTTGATGAAGACACTCCAAAGAATATAGTTGTAGACATGGGATATGAATTTGATGACTCTATCGAAAAACTAGAATAATAAAAGGTACAAGATGATAAGAAAGATGCTCTAGAAATTGCCCATGAGACTCCAATATATGTCTAGAAGAATCATTCAGGGAAATAGATTATTGGGGATGGGGATAGAGGTTTTATCACACGAAGTAAAGTTGTTGAAGAACAGGTGAATTTATGCTTAATTTGACAAACAAAACTAAAAATTATGAAGGATGCTTGTAGTGATCAACATTGGATGAAAACTATGCAAGAAGTATTGGAACAAAATTAAGAAGAACTAGACTTGGGAACTTGTCCCAAGATCAACTAACATGAATATGATAGAAACTAAATGGGTATTTGGAAACAAACTAAATGAGGATGGTCACATAGTGAGAAAAAAGGAAAGACTTGTATGTAAAGGCTACACAAAAGTAGAAGGTATAGATTTTGAGTAAACCTATGCTCCTATAGCATGAATGGAAGCTATTAGAATGTTTTTGTATTTTGCAGCACACAAAGATTTTAAGGTCTACTAGATGGATCTAAAGTATCTATTCTTGAATGGAGAACTAAAAGAGGAAGTATATATAGAACAACCAGGAGGATTCAATCTATCAAACACTTTGGATATGGTCTAGGAATTGAAGAAGGATATGCATGAACTAAAGCAATCTACAAGAGCTTAGTATACAAGTATGGACAGGTATTTGCTGAATTAAGGATTTCAAAAAGGTACTACTGGCAGTAATCTCTATTTTAAGGTTGTAGAAAGTGAGATCTTGATTGTAGTTTTTTATGTGAATGATATAATCTTTGGAGGAAATGATGGTATATGCAAGAAGTTTTCTAATGAGATGCAAGAAGAGTTTGAAATGTCTATGATTGAGGAGATGATTTTTTTTCTTGGTTTGCAAGTTAATCATACTTGGATAATCGTATATTTATTCACAATCTAAGTATGTTAAAGAACTATTGAAGAATTTAGGAATGGAAAATGCTAAACATGTATGTACTCCTATGACTATTGGTTGTAAGTTGAGCAAAGATGTTGAATCATTGAAGACTAATCAAAGTATATAGATAAATTATTTGAGGTTTGTCTTGTGGCTATATTTCATCAAGGCCACATAGAGACATGTTGTTGTGAAAATAGTTTACAGATATTTGAAAGGAACAAAAGATTATGGTATATAGTATCATAAAATATATAATTTCACTTGTATTGCCTACAATAATGTAGATTAGGATAGTTGTGTGGATGAAAAGAAAAGTACTAGTGGTGGTGAATTTTTCCTTGAACCCCATTTGGATGCTTGGTCAAGTAAGAAATAGGACTCATTATCTCTATATATTGTTGAAGCTAAGTATATTATTGCTGCTACTAGTTGTAATCAAATATTATGGATGAAACAAACTTTGAAGGACATTGGAATATTATTTGATGAACCTATTTCTATCTTTTGTGACAATAATAGTGCAATAAAGATTTCTAATAATCTAGTACTACATTCAAGAACAAAACATATTTCAATTCGCTAACTCTTCTTAAGAGAAATTTTTGGATAACAAAGTGAAGCTTGACTACATGCCTACAAAGGAACAAATTATTGATATATTTACTAAATCTCTTGCTAAAGATACTTTTGAATATCTCCAAGATAAATTAGGGGTTATTGTCCATCCTTTTTGAACTAAATGAATTTAGAGTCTAGTGAACTTCATGAAAACTACTATTCTAGACTAATGATTTGGTGCTACCTCTTAGGGTGATCTTGGTGTAGTTGTAAACTTTATGTAGAGTTGAACAAAATGAGCTGATATTTATTTTATTTGAGCCTTTGTACTTGATGGCAATGGGGGAGAGAATGAGAAGATAAAATATTTGGCAAAGGGAAGAGAACTTGAAATAGATTTGATTCTAGATTTTGGTATGAGATTTATTGTTGTTGTCATCAATGTGTTTCCATCAATGAAAAATGGGGTTATTGTTGAAATGTTGATCAAAATGAGCTTCTTATGTGTTGTCATTGATGTCAACATGCTTTGGTTGTCATTAGTGACTAGTTGGTGTAAGTGATGTTCAGTTTTCTATGTAGTTGTGGTGAGAGATTTTCTTTGCATATCTTCTATGTTGCATATCTATTTTCGTATTTTGTATATGTTGTTAACCTATGTATGGAGATGTTATATTATGCATTTGGATTGCTAGATTGTTGTGATAAGGAATTTGTGTTTACTAGTTATGTTTGACATTGTTTTCATATGACATACATGCTTTGTATTTCTTCATGTTATGGTTTCTAGTGTTGCAGTTTTAGAGTTAAGTTGATAATTTCCTTAGCTTCATTTTATTCATTTGGCACATGTTCTTGAGTTTTAAAAGCATAATTTTGAGTTTGATGGTGTTTACTCTAGGTTTGACTAACCTTGGGTGGCTACACTTCACATTGTTTCTCTAATGATTATAGACTGATGTGTAATGTGCTTGATGTCTATTTTGGTCCTAATTAAGATGTGTTGTGATCTAGATTATTTCATTTTCCACCATGGGAATTTTTAGTGCTGACCTAATTTGAATTGTGTTTGGTTAAGTTGCTTAGCTTACCTTGGGAGACTTTGCATATGAGGATGATATATATATTGCAATGGGTGTTGTGTGTGATGTGTATATGTGAAAGAAAGTGAAATACGATGAAGGTGGTTGAAAGTGGATCTATCTTCCTAACTAGTTGATGACTAGTGTTGAGCTGGTGAAAAGTGTTGAGTAGTGTGTGCTTTCATGTGCTAGTTACCGGAAGCAGTGAGATGAAGCTATCTATAGATCTTGCAATTACAAAATTTCATCACTGGTGGATTCTTTCTCTTTTATTCTTCTTCATTTTGGCAATGAGCCCTCTTTCATTGAGCCTTTCTTTCTTTCTTTTAGGCAGTGAACCCTTTGTAAGTGAGCCTTTCTTTGTAAAATCTACCTTAACCAGTGTCACTATAACAAGTGTTTATATATTGAGAATAGATTCTCCATGGTTTTTTCCATAATAGGGTTTCCATGTAAAATCTTGTGTTTCATTGTGCATGGTGTGCTCTATTCTATCATGCTTATATATTTCTATTGATTATTTGTTAAAGATAAGTTATTGCAAATTTGATTTAAGAATCTGTTTTTAGATTTTATACACCTAATTCACCCCCACCCCTCTTAGTTGTCTTGTGCATTAGAATGTTAAACAATTATGAACTATTAGAATTCTTCCATGATAGACAGTCCACAAAAATAAGAAAATCTTGGGTGTTGCTTTAGTTCTCCAGATGTAGTCTCATTTAAAAACTAGTTTAAACCATGGAGTTTCCATCTTTCGAGGGTACCCAAATGAGAGTATCCTCATCTTCTCTCTTATAAACTAAACAGAATTAAGGATTCTGAGAGTCTCTTGCACTACACACTTCTTTTGGTGGGCAAAGGTGTGAGCCTTGAATCTCCACATCAAAGGTGAAGAATGTGGGACCTAGTAATCAAAGAGGGGAGTTCCAAGGCTAAGGATAGATCTTCTTTAGTTGTTGCACAAATAAGATGAAATTTAAGAGGGACTGGGGAAACCCATGGGTCCTTCAAGAACCGAATGTTCTGATCATTCCTAGGTTGCCAAATCATACCTTTATGAAGCAGATCATGGGTTTTAAAGAGATTATTCTACATATGAGATCCTCTAGGCATAATATTTCAGTCTAGGAAGGACACAGCTCTACCATGGAGATATTTTTTTCTCATCATCAAGGTCCACTTTGCATCCCTAAAAAATAAGTCTCCATCGAAACTTAGCCAATAATGCTTCATCAAGGGATTAAAATCCTCTGATACGTAAACCCCCAATGTGCTTAACATGGTAGACCTTCTCCCAGTCCATAAGGAGTATTCTACTGCATTGTTCTACTCTAGGCCAAAGGAACCTCCTTTGGATTTGGTCAAACATGTTAGCCCAAGAAGCAGGAATGTGAAAGAGGGAGAGAAGGTAAAAAGAGGTGCTCTCCAAGGATGCTTTTAGAAGCTAGAGCTTCCTCATGCTACTAAGAACAACCCCTATCCATCCAACCAATTTACTTTGAATTCTTTCTAAAAGACCTAGACAAATTGGATTATCAACCTTATTAGTAGCGTGAGGGAGATCTAGGTACATAGAAGGAAAGGGAGCAACCATATGATTGAGAATATTCTCAATCCTATTCTGGACCTGCTTGTTGGTGTTCATAAACTAGATAGTACTTTTATCAAAATTTAATTTTTGATCAGAAGATAAAGAATAATCAAAGAGAATGGTCCTCCAACCTTTGGCTTTTGCAATAGAGGCCTCACCCATTAAAAGGATGTCATCAACAAATTGCTAGTGAGATATCACAAAGAGAGCCGAAGAAGGTTTGATAAGCTTTATAGCATGATTTTGTAAACCAAGCGTAAAATTTCTACCCAGAGTCTCCTCCATAAGTATGAAAAGGTTGGGGAATAGAGGATCCCCCTACCTCAAGCCACCAAAAAAGTTGAAGAACCCATGGGGAGATCTATTTATCAGCACAGAGAACATTAGTGTTTTGAAGCAGGCCTTGATAACTCTTAGAAATTTTCCTTTGAAGCCAAATTTACTCAAAACCAAAGAAAGGAAGGTCATGCAACCGAATTATAATCTTTAGAGATGTTAAGTTTGAGGAGCATACATTATCTACCATTGTTGTCCATCGAGTGTAGCATTTCTTGAACCTCAGTAATATAATCTACTATTTGATGTCCAAGGACAAAACCTTTTTGGTTGCCATAAATTAAATAATAGAGAAAAAAATTAATCCTCTTAACAGTGAGTTGGGAAAAGATTTTGTACAAGGTATTAAATAGAATAATAGGCCTAAAATATAACATCCTCTTAGCATCAACGTTTTTAGGAATTAGAACAATGAAGGTTTTATTGATCTCCTCAAGGATATTTGTTGAAGACAAGAACTCCCTATCCACCATAGTTATATCCTAACCCACAATCTCCCAATATTCTTTGAAGAAGAAGGTGGGGAACCCATTTAGTCTAGGTGCTTTGAATGAGCCAAATGAAAAAATAGCTACCTTAACTTCCTTCTTAGAGAAATTCCTTTTTGTAGGGCTTAGGTCGTTAGGTCTTGTCATTTTCAGGATACATTAGATTAGTCTAGAAGAAATGTCAACAACAGAAGGATCTTGCCCATCCAGAGGGCTGAGAAGCATGGAGAACTGAGAAATGTCTTTCCATACAATGCCCTCTTCACTAGTCCCAAAATTGTTGTTAGGTCACATTAATTCCTTAATGTTATTGCACTTTTTGTGTCGACACAAAGATTCAAGAAATAATTTTAGGATCAAATTGTGTAGGTTTGCTAATAAAGCACATTCCTTGATTCAATCTTCTTCCAAAGCCCCTAGGGATTCCATCCCCTTTCGTAATGCAAAAACCTTATCTTTAAGACACTTATTCATAGAAAATATTCCCCAAAAGGATGATTTACTTCAAGCTTGAAGATTACCCTTGAAAAGTTTCAACTTTCACGCAACTCTAAACATGGTCATGCTAGGGACATGAATGTTTTACCATTAAGCCATGAGGGATTTAAATGGAAAGAAAGAGTCCACATAATTTCAAAATTGAAGGGAAAACCTCTTTTGGGTCCAATTTCTCACCAATTGGTAGAGATAAGACAATGGTCCAAACCATTGCAAATAAAGGAGGAAAGGTGGCAGAACTTCTGAAATATATTCCCGGACAAGGATATAGCACATCTATCAAGACAAACCTAGATGATATTATTGCCCATTATTTGATTAGACCAAATGTATCTCTTGTCTTCTAAATCCAAATCAATAAGGCCACCTTTAGTCATAAACTCTTGGAGATCCAGCATACTCTCTAAAAATTCCAACATCCCTCCCATTTTCTCTAAGGGGAAAACGGTAGTGTTGAGGTCCCCTATAACAAGTTAGTGAGGACCACGATTGATATTCCATTGATTAATCAGAGTGCACCATAATTCCCTTTTCTAAACAATATTGTTAGGAGCATAAACATTAGGAAGTCTCCAGTTTATGTTAGTGTAAGGACTCGCTTGTCCTAACCCTATTTTAACCACCGTAGTAACTCAGAGTTCCAAATTGGTTAAATTATCATTAATGCACATGTGATGATCATGATAACTGACATGCAAATAATAGGTGAATTTTAGCATTCATGCAATTAACATGCAAATCATTATTAATGTGCAACTAAAATGCAACGTAGCAAAAAAAAGTTTGTGTGTGCATGAGGAATAAGTAACATGCATAAATCGTAAATATCAATGATATCAAATTAAGTGTGTGCATGTGTGGTAGTAATCGTGTGCATGAAATTATTACGAGTTAATTTAGAATGCAAATTCATATTTAAACCAATTAACAATAAAATAAAATATGATAATGCATGCATGCGGAAAAGAAAACTAAACTACAAAAAGTAAATGATGCATGTTAGTGGGTTAGTATGTTAGTAGTTTTTTCTCTATTTTTCTTTATGTTAGTTACATTGCATGGTGACTTTCTGTTGCATTTATATCATGGACCTTATAGGTCTTTTACATAACTTTACATATGACAATATACATCATATAATTATTGAAATTTTATCTGAAATCTATGATTCATCGATTCTCTGTGCTCTGGTCAAACTACCACCTGCAAACCAAATGACGCTTACGCTTCCCAGATGCCTAGCTCCCACCCCTCACAACGAAGTTCCCTAGCAAGTCGGTACCAACTGGCAGGAATAGAACCATATGCATTCATGCAGAACTAACAACCATCCCGTTGAACTTAACTACATATGTTCTAGTAGGGAGAAAAATAAATAAATATGATGGCCATCATTACCCTGTTGCGAAGGTGAAGAAAATCACCCTTCCATGATTAGTCCATAACAAGCACCCTATTCCAAAAGGGTTCCTCATAGAGAGGAAATCAAAATTAACCCCTCCCAAATTAATTAAATATAAATTTAATCTGATATTTTCATACTTATTGAAATGATTCTTAATAAAGTTTTAATTCCCATTTTGTATGATTTTAAGTATTTAGCATAAATAATTAAATAAAATTTGTTATAACCCATTTCACAAAAATAAAATTCACTCTCAACACCCTTCACTCTCAAGAAAAGTCAAATGGTTAAATTATATTAATAAAGTAGTGGGATTTGAACCCATATCCTCTTGCCACTACACCACTGTCAGATTTGAAAACTATATTCAGGGATAACTATTAAACCATACTGCTAAGTTTTCATAACCAGATACTGCTCTGGGCAAATTTAAATAAAAACAAATAGAGGAAAGGCGATTTGATTGACTGGTCAGAGGGAAAGAAGGAAGGCATGAAAGGGAGAAATCAATTCTCTTTTTCTTTCCTGCTACTAATTTGCCCCCACTGCCAAGATCGCAGAGAGATTTGGCAGGGTGTGTGGCTGGGAAATTGAAACCTTAGCAGTAAGCGTGGAGTAGAGGAGCTGAGCATGGTAGATAGGTAAAACAAGACGTGGCAGAGAGGAGTAAGTTCTCTGCAAGTTTTTCAACGCCCACCACCTCCCTTTCCTTTTACCATGCCATTCACCATGCAAAGTCTGGAAAAGGCGTGGAGAGGAGGTCGTGGTAGCTGAAGGAAGATGTGGAGGGACGCGTGGGCCAAAGGGGCGTGGGAGAGGACTCAAACAGCATCCCCCCGCCCCCCCTCCCCGCCTTGATTCTACCAAAACGCACTCAGCAGATCAGGAAGGGCGTGATGGGGAGGCGTAGGGATTGGGTGAAGTAAGGCGTGGGAAGCGGGGGAGAGAGAAGGCGTGGGGTTTAGACATTATCGTCCCCTCCCAATTTAGCCACTCTCTGCTGCAAACCAACTAAGGCGTGAAGGGTAGAAAGATGGAGACAGGAAGAAATTGACTGGCGGTTGAAACTGTGATAAGGCATCTTAGCTATCTGGCAATAGAAGAAATTAGACAAGCTCTTCCAATCAGTAAACTCATTAATGGTAAAAAATCTACAAAATGACAATAAAATAAATAAAAAATAAAGATTACCTTGCAGAAAACAAAACAATTACCATACAATCACTTTCTTGAAGACGTCAGGAAATGAGAAAGTAGAAAATCAAGCCTCTCCAAATTCAGACGATTTCCTCTAATTATCTTGCAGACTATGAGAAATCATAAGGATTTGGATGACCAAATAAGAATTATAACCCTATATTTATAAATTTTGAGTTCTCTAAATTTATAATTTAACTAATTGTATGATTTTATAATTATGAGTTCTAAAAATAAAACCAAATTATAATTTTCAGTGCATGATTTAGTTTTTAAAAAATTAAGTAATATTAAGTTCTCAAGATTTAGTTTTTGAAAATCAACTAATTTCTTTTATTGAATTTGAAGTATGCATGATCAACTATTTTTATGCAATACCCATTTCATGTCAAATACTAATTAATGCATGTTAATTTTGTAAATAATTACAACTCTTAAATTTAATTATATTTTATCTATTTAATAAATTGATTAATTTTTATTTATTTAATATATCTCTTCTAATTTAGTATTTAATCTAAAGCCTTTAAATAAAATATTATACTTTTTTCATTAAATCACCTCCAATAACTAATTATTGTAATTTATTTAATTCCTTTAATTAATCTCTTTATCTATTATATTTTAATTATTCAATTAATTTCTAGCTTTGATTATTTATTACATAATATTTAATACATATATATTTTAATAATTTATTCTTTGAATAATCTATTATTTTATTTGAATCATTTAATTCTCCTATTAATTTATATTAAATTCCCAAATTTAGTTTTACCAATTATTATCTAATTGGTGTTTTGCATAGGGTTCCATTCCTTAGGGCACTAACTTGCAACCAACTTATGCTCGGCAAAAAGTCATCAGATGATGACAATTAAATTGCATTATCATTATCATATAAAAATCTAATAAAAATATTATCATCATTAAACATCATTATCAACATTATTCATCATCATGATATTTATCATAGCAGTAAAACATCATAAATAGCATTAAAATATCATCATCCTAAAATAACTAACAATCATTAATGTCACTAAACAACATAATACCATCTATCATCATTATTAATGTAATCAAATCATGTGCAAAATGTAGCAAAGTAAATTTTGTAAATCTTAGAGGATCTGGATAATACTGAGAGGGGGGGGTGAATTAGTATTAACAATAATTTCAAACTCAAAAATTGAACTTATAAAACTCAAATCAAACATAAACCAGTAATAAACTCTTTACCATTACCGGTAATCACTGATAACCAATTGTGAAACTGGTTTATTAGAACAACTCATTAAGTGTTCATCAATATGCATAAATTGAAAGTAAAATATAATAGCACATAAAAACATTCACCATATGAACACCATATTTTTCAAGTGGAAACCCAAATAGGAGCCTAGCCTGGTTAGAAGCTTAAAATAATGCCCTGTTAGGAGACACTCGGTTAAGGGATTTAGATGATGAGCCCTGTTAGGATCTTTGACCTATTAGGATCGACCTCCCAAGGGGATTTAACACTCAGATGTTGAGCTACTTGGTTAAGGGATTTACAATGTAAGGCATATTAGGACCTACTCGGTTAAAGGATTTTGATTGTTGTAATTGTTAGAGAATAATAGTGAATGATCTGGGTACAAAGCTTAACTGCTTGCTTGATCAAATCCAATTAAGCTCCAAATATGCTACGCTTTGGCATATCTCATACTCTGGTTCGGGCTCACACTTTTCTCAAAACCATCAACACAACAAGCATCAACTATATCAACATAAATAACCTTTTCAAATTCTCAAAACCACCAACACAACAAGCATCAACTGTATGGACATAAATAACCTTTTCAACTTAGTCGGTTACAAAACCCTAAGACTTACAACATAGATCATCATAGATCTTTTACAACTCATTACAAATAATCATTGATCATCATATGGATCATTACAGTCAATTACAAATCAATTACAACTGTTCAATGATCATCGCATCTCGATCTCATACAAAGTCAAACCCTTAGAACACTCCACTAAGCACTTTGCATATTCCCAAGACATTCTCTCTCCAAACGTGTCAAAACATCTTTCAAACACTTCACATAGTTTGTGCCACATCACCAACAACATTTGAACATGATGTAGATCACCACCAAACCTAAAATCATTGTCGGTTAAGAGAATTATTTATCGGTCCTTAAGCCCTTCTTAAACCCTAGCAAAAATACAATAGAAACCATAAACATGATTTCTGATAACAAAAACATTGTATGTTTCTAGTCAGATACATATTACAATGATACAAGCTCACACTGCAATCATCACCAATCGCTAGATCAAATCAAAACATTCCTCATTTCCCAGTTAAGGTCCTAATTCCTAGTTAATTGTCTATAATATGGGTAAGGCATTTTTGGTAGACCAAAAAGACTTATATGACAAAATACAATATAGTAAACATTAGTTTCCATCAATGTCAACACAAATAACTGATCAAAGTTTGATCATGCAATCTCAATCTCATCATCACAATGTCATCACAAATAGTTCTTTATCGGTTCCGTCACCATTCTTCATCTACATCAGTTATGCCAAGCATGCCAACATTCTCCCCCTTTGGAATTGATGGAAATACCAACATAAACTCCAACATATTCAACTAAAATCATGCTACTCAGTTCTGAAACTTCTCTGTTGTACTTCAGTCTTATGTCAGTTCTTCTCTTTTCTTCTTCACTTGTAACTGAATCTTCATTTCTTCTCCCCCTTTCTGTTACACATCTTCTCCTCCTTAGGTTAATATATTTGATCTCCCCCTTTGACAGCAATGCCAAAGGTGCATATGCATCACCTATCATCAAATCTCATGTAAGTTGCTCCCCCTGTGGAGTAGCCACCATTTCATCAATCCTCAGTGAAAAATATTTTATAAGCCCACTGGATTGATGTATCTCCTTCATCTTAGTTCTTCTTATGTAGGGGTTTGACCCCTTATCTACCTTTGAGGTACTCAAAGGTAGTCTTCGGTAATGGTTTTGTGAAAATGTCTGCAAGCTGCTCTTTGCTTGTCACATACTCCATTCTAACTTGTTTTTCCTGTACTCTCTCCCTTAAAAAGTGATATTTCAATTCCATATGCTTTGTCTGTGCATGTAACATAGGAATTTTTAAAATATTAATAGCAATTGTATTGTCACAATAAATAGTTACCGGTTCAAACATATCAAGTTTAAAACATTCTAATACATGTCTCATCTAGATTGCCTGTGTGCAATTCATTGATGTTGCAACATACTCTGCTTGTGTTGTTGACTGTGATACACAGGTTTGCTTCTTACTTGTCCAAGCAACCAATCTACCTTCAAGAAGAAAATCTCCACCGATAGTGCTTTTTCAGTCATCAACATTGGCTGCCCAATCTACATCAATAAACACTTCCAAAGAAAAATCATTTTTATAAGGATACCATAAACCATAATCTATTATGCCTTTCAAGTACCGTAATATCATTTTCACTACTACCAAGTGAGTCTCCTTGGGATCCTTCTGAAATCTTGCAACCAAACCAACAACATGTGCAATATTAGGCCTACTATGAACAACATAATGCAACTTCGCAATCATGGACCTGTATTCTTTTTCATCAATAGAGGGTAAATCATCTTGTTTAGATAGTTTACAACCTGTCACCATCAGGGTACCAACCGATTTATAAACATCCATGCCAAATGTTTTCAACACTTCCTTTACATACTTACTCTGACAGATAAATATTTCACCATCCAATTGTTGGACCTACAACCCAATGAAAAACTTAATCTCACTAGTAAGAGACATCTCAAATTCTTTCTTCATCTCCTCAGCAAACACCATACATAAATCATCATCACCTCCAAAAATTATATCATTTGCAAATACTTCAGCTATCAACACTCTATCTCCATCAGCTTTAAGATATATCTTATTGTCCGCACTAGTACGCTGGTATCCTATCTTGATCAAGTGTGCATGCAATTTTTCAAACCATGCCCTCGGTGTCTACTTCAATCCATAAAGTGCCTTATGTAACTTGCAAACCATATCTTTATCTTCAGTTAAAGAAAATCTATCTGGTTGTTCTATGTACACTTCTTCCTCAAGGATGCCATTAAGAAAAGTAGATTTAACATCCATTTGGTAGACCTTAATTCCTTTAAATGCAGCATAAGCAAGTAACATTCTTACTTCTTCCAATCTTGCCACCAACGCAAAGGTTTCTCCAAAATCTTCTCCTTCTTCTTGTGCATAGCCTTTGCATACCAACCTTGCTTTATACCTCACAACCTTGCCTTTTTCATTCAACTTGTTTCTAAAGACCCGTTTAGTGTCGATCACATTCTTGTCTTCCAGTCTGGGAACAACTGTCCATGTATTGTTCTTCTCTATTTGATCCAATTCCTTATTCATGGCATTAATCCAATCATCATCTTTCAATGCCCTTCTTACTGTTTTAGGCTCTATAGTTGAAATCAGATAGGAGTTTACTCTGATTTTCCTTCTTGTTTGTACACTAGGATTTTTATCTCCTATAATTTGTTCTTATGTATGATTTAGTCTGACATATCTTGGTATTACCGGTTCCATTGTTGTACCTTCTGCTTCATGTTCTTCATCTTTTTCATCTGTCTCTTCATTTATTGGTTGAGCACCTATTTCTGCATTTTCCTACTCATCAGTCTTTTGTACTTTCGGTTCAATGAACACAAGTTTTTCCTCATCTTTCTCAAGTTTAGATCTATTAGTCTTATCAAATTTATTAAAGAGTTTATCTACCTTCACATTTGCAGTCTTAATGATCCTTTTTGTTCTCTTGTTATAACATTTGAAAGCCTTACTCTTTATAGAGTAACCAAGAAAAATACCTTCATCACACTTTGCATTAAACTTTCTAGTGTAATCATATGTCTAATGAAACATATACTCCCAAAATTTTTAAAGTAACTTACATTAGGAATCTTGCCAGGCCATAATTCATAAGGTGTTTTTTTGTTACCTCTCTTAACAAGTACCCGGTTCAAAGTGTAGACAATAGTGCTAACTACTTCCCTCCAAAACATTTTTGGTACTTCACCTTGAATCAACATGGTTCTAGTATCTTCAACAATTGTTCTATTCATTCTCTCTACTATCCAATTTTGTTGTGGATTTATCAAAGCTGATATCTGCCTCTTGATTCCCTAATCATCACAAAACTTCATAAACTCATCAGAAGTAAATTCTCCTCCCCGGTTAGATCTCAAACATTTCAAATTCTTCTCGGTTTCTTTCTCAACTAAAGCTTTGAATTCTTTGAATTTACTGAATTCCTCAGACTTTTCTTTTAGAAAAGTTACTGGCATCATCTTGGAAAAATAATCAGTGAAAATCATGAAATATTTATCACCAAAATAGCTCTTAGTCCTTATAGTACCACAAAGATCAGTACGAACCAAATCTAGAATATTTTCTAAAGATAAAGAGGTCATATTACCCATCTCACAATCCTTACATAACATATTATCTAGTTTAACAAGTTGGGGCAAACCTCTCACAATACTAGATTTACTAACCTTTATCAAATTGTCAAAATTAACAAGATAAAACCTCTTGTTCCATAGCTAGTTGTCTTCAATATTCTCCACCAGACAATTATTCACATTCGTATTCAAATGAAATAGATTACCTCTTTTTTGATTTCCAGTAGCAATCAATTCTCCATTACTTCCAAGAATCCTGGACACTCCACTTTTGAATTCTAGAAGATATCCCTTATCATTTAATTGACCAACACTCAAAAGGTTTTTTTTTAATCCATCAACCCAAAAGATATCATTTTCATTTCTTTTTCCATTTGATGAAATAGTTCCTTTACCTTTAACCATGTAGGCTGTGTTCTTACCAGATCTTGCCACACCACCATCAAGTTCTTCAAGGAATAAGCTATCATTGGTCATGTGGTGTGAGAAACCACTATCTATTATCGATTCATCACTACTATCCATGTGAGACACCAATTCCTTTTCATCAGTCAGATCTTCCTTCATAGCAACACACTATCTCCTCATTGTCTATTGGAATTTGATCACTTGATCAACTGGTAATGTTTGTTTTATTGATGCAAGAAGTACTTGTATGAAGTTAGAATGTTAAATGATGACTATTTTGTATGTTGTCATTAATGGTAACTATGTGTCTTAAGTAATCTAAGTGCTACAATGCAACTGGTAAGACTTAACCGGTATAGAAAAGACATTTTTTATCAGAACTGGTTATTAGGACTTCAACCGGTAAAAGACTGAAATTGTTACATTTTGACAACCAATATGTGAAAATCATGAAGAATGAGATGATGCAGTTTTGTAGCAGTATTGAAGCCTATCAGATGAAATACATTTCTGACTGCATGTACAAATTCAATCAAGTGAACGAGATTTTTTTGACAGAACAAATTAGTTGATGGAGACTAAACCGGTAGTGATGAAAATCACTTAGATTGGTATAACGAGACATAATTGGATTTGTTATGTTGGTGGCTGAAATAACTAAAGTATACAATGCAAGATTGTCTAGATGCATTAAACCTAGGGAATTGTAACAAGGTTCTAGTCGATCTTATGATGATTTTAAATGTGTGATGAGGTATGAAAGGATATATATATATATATATATATGATCTTGATAGTGTGAAAGATAATGAGAGAATTTTGTATTTTCTGATAGTGTGATGATCAGAGGAGTTGAGAGATGAAGTCTATGTGATGTTGTAATGTTCTGAAGTGGATCTTATTAGACACTGAAGGTGTTATACTGAGATCATTTGTACTTCTTATCTCCCTAACAATTTTAGGAAGAAAGTATTCTTACAATGTCACTCCTAACAGGGTGCAGTCAAATCCTAATAAGTCTAATCATTAAATCCTCTAACCAGGTGACACATTAACTTGTGTTTGCAAATCTGGGTAACTTGGGTAGCTCCTAATAGGGCTGGTCCTCATAGGCATTTTTGTAAAGCTCTTAACTAGGCTTAGACACTTCTAAAAGGGTCTACCCCTAATCGAGTGTTGTAGACCTTAACTGGTCAAATCTCTATACTGTAGATAGTGGATCTTGTGGGTACTAACTACCACCATGGTTTTTCCCATTTGGGTTTTCCATGTATAAACTCTTGTGTCATATGGTTTATGCTTTATGTGGTGATTGCATACTTGGTGTTATTTCTTCCATGCCTATCGAGTTTTAAGTTGGTGAAATTTATAATCAAATTTGTATTATTTTTACTATCAATAATTCACCCCCCCTCTCAGTACCTTATAAGTTCATCAATTGGTATCATAGCCTAACTTCATTATGGCTTAACCGCTTGGAAGGGATCTCTAATCCTAAGGCAAATATGGGGGAAGGAATGAGCTATAGAGAGATGGCTAGAGAACTTGTTGAAACCAAGGAAGAACTTGAAACTCTAAGAGGAAAATACAAAACATCAGTAGCTAAAAGGAAAGAACTGACCAAACAATTATTGGGCATCTCTCATAGAAGGTCTTTAGATGAGGTGAACATTGATGCATTGGTTGAATAAGTAGAGAAGTTGAATGGTAAGAAGACTAACTTGAGAAGAGAGATGGAAGAACTTACAATCCGAATGAGTGAGGAACTTGAAGCTAGAAGAAAGGCTGAGGATCAATCTAAGATAAAGAGCATGAAATATTTTAGATTAAGCAGGAGAATGCAACTTGTATGAACATTGGCATGAGGAGAGAGAAGAAAAATAAGCATTATAGTCAGCTCTTGAAATTACAATGTCTCTTAGAGAGACCCTCATGAAAAGGAATGAATATCTTATAAAGGAACTTGCTAAGGCCAATGATAAGCTTGATAAATTCAAGAAGAGTTCCACTATGCTAGATGAATAGATCCAATCTCAAAGGATGAAACATGATACATCAAGGTTAGGATACAATACATCTAAGAAGGGAGAACCTTCTGATACCAAGAGCAACATGCATGAAGTTAAAACTACTAAGGCTCAAAAGCCTATCGGTAAGAAATCTTACAAACCTATTTGTTTTAACTGTCATAAACCAGGACATACTGCTAATGTTTGTAGAAGAAGATATGATGCTAATACTAGTTATAGACCTAATCCTAGATATGTTCCTAGGAAATTTGAAGGTTATTGTTATACATGCAACATGTATGGGCATAGATATATTGAATGCAGATATGGAGCTAATTATCCAACACCTCATATGAATCCAAGAACTAATGGTGATTGGAGAAGGAATTTCACTGGCCAGAGAAGCACTAATTGGAAAAGATCCTATGTTAACTGGTCTAGTCCTTATGAGATGGAGAAGATAATCAATTTTATTTGTTCAATTTGCAACAATTTTGGACATGTGGCAATGAACTGCAAAACAAGAACAGGTAGAGGCAATGTCGGACCTTGCAGAGCATCTGAAATGGCATGTTATTAGTGCAATAAACAGGGAAACATTGCTAAATTCTACATAACAGTGAAGAACCAACTGGGAAATCAATCTGCAAACCAGAAAGGTAAAATGGAAGTCAACATTCTTGAAGAGACTAGAGTTGAAATGAATAAAGTTTGGAAGAATAAGAGGGAGGATAAATCATCTGACGATTCCAATTCTTCACCGGAAAACTAAGTCGTTTTCACAACTTGGGGTGTGCATATTGTCAAATCCTGAAGAGAGCCTATGGATGATGTCTAGTAAGTTGAATCTGCATATTCTGATGCATTTTGATGTTTTTGAAATATTTTTGAATCTATACCAGTACATATATTTCAATTTTGGCAACCGGTACTATGTTGGAAGAGTTTTAAGGTTTTGTCGGTAAAAGCATTTACTGTAGTAGTTAGAAGGCGAATAAATAGAACATTTTGAATTTCATTTATCACTTTGCGATCTTGAGAACATTTTGTGAGTGAGCAGAGTAGAGATAAGTTTGTGCTAGAAGCATTCAAACCATTTACCAACAATTTGAGGCGATCAAAGTAAAGTTTGAATCGGTGATCAAGTATTGAAACTTTTTGACAGTTGGAAACCCTAGTACCAAACCAGAAAAGGTATTTATCTGAGAAATCATATTCTTTTCTTAGTGATATTCATATTTGAAATGGATACACCTCACCTTTTCGATTTGACCGAGAGGGAAAGACAATAATTTAAAAGACATCCATATAAGTTTGAGGAAATAAACCCTATCGATGCCCTATCCGATGTACCGAATGGAGTTTTACATGTAGAAGATGTGAGATCCTTTTATGATTGGAAACATGAGAACATGCATGTGATTGCTATTTTTAATCATTATAAATGTTTATGTGAAGAGAAGGGGATACTGAAAGAACAATTTAGAAGCGTCGCTAACAAAGGGTTTCATCATGCTATCAATTTCATTGATGGTTTTGATGATGGGTTAGGGATATTTTTTTAAGCCAAATTCATGATTAGTTCATGTCACTGGATAGACCTCATAAGATAACAAAGGAAGCAATACATGTAGTAACTAGATTCTACTCAACTCGTGAAGTGCCATTGCTGAGGTCAGTACCTACAAATGATGTTGATAAGCTAACAGGATCTAGATGGGATAGAAGAGCCATGACTGTTAATAATATTAATGATCCTGCTATTAAATTTGCATCTATGGTGATCGGCTATAGAATCTTCTATTCAAGCAAAATGAACAATGTACTAACAACAACAATTCGCACTGCATACCGGATGATTAAGAAAAATGTGGACTATGACTTGACTAAAGCTCTAAGGAGTTAATTAGTGGAAAATTTAGAAGCAGTCAAGAAGGACAAGAAGATTAGATTGAAATTTGGGTACCTTATCATGGGCTTATTCTTTTATTTCCAAAACTTTTTTCCTGGTATTGGTGATGCACAATGGATAACCGAGACAAGTGCCCTATTGTAGATGAAGAATAGTATGACGATGTTGAATAAAAATTTTGATGACATTTCATGTAGATATTTTAAGAAATTTCAAAAGAAAATGCATGCTAGGGAATGCATACCGATAGAGGTAGTCAATCGGTATGAGGATTGTATCTATTTTATGGTTGACATAGATACATGCTTGATGGAAGTTGTTATTCCCAAGACCAGATGGCTAATTCCCATGGGTTATGAACTAGATAAAGATCTACTTGTTGCTTATTTGTTAGCTCAGCTAGTTGATACTAATGCTGAGAGGTTTGGAACCTACAAGGAGAAACTACTAAAAGTGTACTCTACATTACAACAACCAATGATACCAAAGAAAGTAAGGAAAGAGGTAGAGGCCTTTACTGAACAGGCTATATTCACTACAGAACAAATAGCAGCAGCAAGAGACAAACATGAGGCCAAACAAGGTGGAACTTCTAGTGTACCAACTGGTACCTCCACTAGTAAGACAAGAGAAGCCTAAGTAGCAGAAAAGAATAAGGTAGAAGAAACAAAGGTAAAGCCTGCTAAATCCCAAAGAGATAGTTGATAAGGAAGAGGAAGCTCCAGTGAAAGAATAGACTATTGAAAATCTGCAATTGGTCAAGGACACCACTAATGAAGAGAAGAAAATAGAGAAGGTGGAAGAGGAGAGGAGAACATAAGAAATAAAGATGACTCCTAAGTTACCTCCTGAATCCAAACTGAAGAAAACAATAGTTGATGATGATGATGACTCCATGAGCATTAAAGGTCCTATTAATATAGACAATTTGATTTCTTCAAAGTTAATGGAGATTGCTACTACAATGCAATCTCATGGACAAAACAAAATATTGATGGAACAATAAAGAGAAGTAGAGACTATAATGACCGCTATTGATATTTTGTTAAGTCTCCTACTAGAGATTTATACAGAACATTTTTCTACCGCTATTGTCAAACTTGGATAGTTAGTTGTTGATGCCAGTGAACAAATTAAAACCCTTGAAGAAGCTACATACATTTCTGTTGAAAAGGATTACAAGAAGAAAATGGGAGAACAAATAATGGTTGAGATAGATAAAGGTAAAGTAGCCTTAATGGTGAATAAAGACTCATTGAAGACTGGATTGGAAACCAGCTATAAGATTTTAGCTACTATCTCACAATTTTCACTATTTTGTATGGACTTGAGAAAGAAGAGAGTTGGTACTTAGAAGGAGATACAAAATTTAAGTGAAACATTCAAACTGGTACAAGACTCAGTAATCAGTTTTGGTAAAAAGGTTGTTGATTTACAACACCAGTTAGAACTATATGAACATGAGCAAGTTAAATGGGTCAGATCACTGAAAGAACTCCAAACTCCACTACTTCCAAAAGTAGATATTCTTCAGAGAGCATTCACAGAGTCAGAGGCAATTTTGGCTACTCTAGAGATGAGTATAGTTGATGCTATGGAGGAGTTCGCAACACAGATAATGACACATGTTGAGATTACCAAGACATTGTTAGAAATTTGGGACAATGATCTAAAATAGTTGAAGTTTCATTTCAGTGATGTTTTCTTGAGAATTGCATTGTAAAGACCTTAACACTTTTATCTCTATATATACATACAGTTTTGATGACAAATTTTAATGTAATGTATGTATTTTACTTCTTTATGTGGCATTGTTGTCAAAGGGGGAGAATAATCCGTTTAAGTGTCAGTCACAATTTTGTATGTACTATTAAGTGGGGGTAATGATTTCATTTTTGTAACAACATGCAATTGCTAAGGGGTAGTATATGTCATGAAGCCAATTTTTGTTTTGCACACTTAGTTGACAAAATTTTCCTAAGTGTTGCCATCAATGCCAAAGGGAGAGATTGTTTGTATTTGATCACTTGATCAACCAGTAATGTTTGTTTGCTTGATGCAACCGATACTTGTATGAAGTTAGAATGTTGAATGATGACTATTTTGTACATTGTCATTGATGGCAACTATGTGTCTTAAGTCATCTAAGTCCTATAGTGTAACCAATAAGACTTAACTGGTATAGTAGAGACATTTTTTATCAGAACACGTTATTAGGACTTCAACTGGTAAAAGACTAACAGTGTTACATTCTGACAACCAGTACATGAAAATCATGAAGAATGAGACGATACGGTTTTGCAACAACATTGAAAACTATCAGATGAAGATATGTTCATAACCGCATGTATAGCTTTGATCAGGTGAACGAGATTTGTTTGAAAAAATAGATTAGTTGATGGAGACTAAACTGGTAGTAATGAAAATCACTCAGATCGGTATAACGACACATAATTGGATTTTTTATGTGGGTGGCTAACATAACTAAAGTGTACAATGCAAGATTGTCTAAATGCATTGAATCTAGGTAATTGTAACAAGGTTCTAGCCGACCTTATGATGATTTTAAATGTGTGATGAGGTATGAAAGGATATATATGAGCTTGATAGTGTGAAAGATGATGAGAAAATTTTGTATTTTCTGATAGTGCGATGATCAAAGGAGTTGAGAGATGAAGTCTATGTGATGTTATAATATTCTAAAATGGATCTTATTGGACACTGAAGGTGTTATCTCCTCTTACAAGGTCACTCCTAACAGGTTTGATCATTAAATCCTCTAACAAGGTGACACATTAACTTGTGTTTGAAAATCCCAGTAACTTGGGTAGCTCCTAACATGGCTAGTCCTCACAGGTATTTTTCTAAAGCTCTTAATTGGGCTTAGACACTTCTAATAGGGTGTGCCCCCAACCAATTGTTGTAGACCTTAACCATTCATATCTCTATACTGCAAATAGTGAATGTTGTGGGTACTAGCTCCCACCGTCGTTTATTCCATTTGGGTTTTCCATGTATAAAATTTTGTGTCATGTGGTTATTCTTAATGTGGTGATTTCATACTTGGTGTTATTTTTTACATGCTTATTGAGTTTTAAGTTGGGGAAATTAATAATCAGATTTGTGTTATTTTTACTATCACCAATTCGCTCCCCTCCCCCTCTGAGTTCCTTATAAGTTCATCATTGTCATCGTGTTCTTATTCTTCATCAATTACTCCTTCATCAAATCCAACATAGAAATGTTTCTGTCCTTTTCCTTTTAATTTCCTGAACTTTTCTTTTCTATCATTGCTAGGACAATTTGCAGCAATGTGTCCAATCTTATTGCAAGAAAAACACTTCAAGGGTAATTTACCTTTATACTTACCTGTGTCTTTAGGAAATATTTTAGCCAATAGTGCCTCAAGTTCCATCAGATAATCTTCATTATCATCCTCACCTCTTCTACCACCATGACTAGACCTGCAGTCATGATTATGAAAAATATCCTTTCCTTTCCTAATAGATGTACCAGTTACAGAAGCTTTAAAAGTAGATTTAGATGGTTTTGATGCACTATTATCAAAGTTATTTAACTCAAACATAGTCAAATTTCCAATAAGAGAATCAATAGTGACTTTACCTTTAGAGATAGATCTCAGTTCTTGAATTGCATAATCTCTAATAACATATTGTGGTATGAGAGTTCGAAGCATTTTACTAACAACAATATCATCATCAATCTTACCTCTAACACTCTTAATACCACCTACAACTTCTTTAATCCTCTGACCATATTGTGTAATGTTCTCACCATCAGCCATTTTCACATCATCAACTTTGCCTCTTAAACTTTCTTCTTTTGCTCTTTGAACATGTTCATCTCCTCCATAAATCAATTCTAATTTCTCCCATACCTCAAATGTAGTTTCTAATCCATGAACATCTATATACTCAGAATAAGATAAAGTACTTACAATTTCTTCCAAGGCTTTAATGTTTTCTTGTTGGTCTTTAAGCTCATTTAGTGTCAAGGGGCCAGTAGAAGGAGAAACATACTTGGTTAACACATGATTCTAATACTAAGCACCCAATCCTTTAATGTATATCTTCATCTAGTCTCTCCATATCTGATAGTTGTCCTTGGTAAACTTGGGACCCTCCTTCATCATCTTTCTTTAGGATCTTTCCCTCAAGGTGTTAATCTTTATGCACATAGACGACCAATGCTCTGCTACCAATTGTTAATCTTAGAGGATTTTGTTTATATTGAGGGGGGGTGAATCAGTATTAACAATAATTTCAAACTTCAAACTTGAACTTATTGTAGTGTCATCAATTGTAAACCCTTTCTAGGATGGTACAATTTTCCACTTAGTTTAGCACCCTCCTTAATGTGTCTACATCTTGCATTATTATTTCCCTAAGCATTTAATTAATTAATTAAATTAAATCTGAAGTCCTATTTCATCACTTAATACATCATAAAATTGGGCCTTTTTGCCTAAGTGTTCCCTTTTCTATTTTATTCCTCCAATGAATCATTTAATCATAAACCTTAATTATGTCCTATTTCGACAAGGCCTGATTTCACATATCAAAACACCTCAAAATTAGTTGTAACTTTGGGTTCTCTCTAATATCATCATATCTAATGACCATGAAAATTTAGTGAAAATTTGGTCAAACCATGGTGGGAGTGCACATGGTCCTCGACTTTTTTCCCAAAATTTTGAGAACACAATTCTATGATATTATAATGCTTAATCCTAAAATATTGGTGGGAAATTCAATTCCTAGGCTGGCCTAAAGGTGGAATTAAGTTGAAATTAAGATCTAGAGTTTCATACATAAGAGTTCTCTTTCTTCATTTGAAGGCAACTAAGATCTATCTAATCAAAGGGAGTTTTCAGCAAAGCAAGCATAAGGAGCCTTCTATGTAGTGAGAGAGAAGCCTATGTGGAGTCTTCAACAACATTCAACAATACTCAACAATATTCATCAAGCATTTGTCAAGATTTCATCATCAATTAGGAGCATGGAAGACATTGAAGAGTAATAGAAGATCTAGTGGCATTATCTCTCCCTTGGGGATTGGTATGATTTCATGTTATTTTCATGTCTTTGTATGAGATTCTTTACATTATTTTACATATTTAAATTCATGCTTTAGATCATTTAGCATATTTGGTTTGAATCATTATCATTTACATTCACATTTACATTTAGGGTTTACTCTCATGCATAGGGTAGCTCTAGTTTTTTATCATTTAGGATCTTGCATGCACACAAGGTTCTAGCACACACATTTTCAGTATATTATCAACTATTTGTGGATTTGGAAATCACCAAAATAGGTGTTTGACTAAGGAAAAATCCAATATAGCCACCCAAACCTTCCCTTTTCAGTTGCAGGTGAAAAACCAGGCATCCAGAGGTAGTTTTAGATCTAGAAAAGGCATTGAAACCACTCAGAAGTCTTAGAAGTGTAGAAATCTATCAAAGATGGGGGCGTGCTGCCCTATTCCTACCCAGGAAAAGGGCATGGAACCCTAGTCCATCCATTTTGC
This sequence comes from Cryptomeria japonica, assembly GCF_030272615.1. Taxonomy (NCBI): domain Eukaryota; kingdom Viridiplantae; phylum Streptophyta; class Pinopsida; order Cupressales; family Cupressaceae; genus Cryptomeria; species Cryptomeria japonica. The sequence continues at coordinate 190,942,955 of NC_081411.1, forward strand.
AGTCAAATTTGTCAGGTTGCAGACTCAGGAAATCTAGTTTGCAGTGTCTTAGTTGTAACCTCCTATCTGCAGAAATAGGACAGTGTCATGTCACTCTGGTCTAGGTCAGTTTTGTTCAATTTGAAACATAAGGTACACATCCAGAATCCTCCCCCTTTCATGTTCTCAGTATCTCAATTTCAGATCTGCAAGTTTGTTCAATTTCAAGTTCATTTGTGCTTCATTTTGTATCTCCTAGTCTAGGCAATCATTCAAACCCTAGTTTTTCTCATCATTTGAAACAAGAGGAATACAAACCCTAAGAGGTAATCCTTGGATCTCTCTTTCTCACACGGTGTAGCCAAAGTGAGATATCTCCCTAGGCTCTTTCATATTCCCAATATGTTGGCAAAAGTGGGATTAGATCCTAGTCACCTGATCTCGCTTTTCCTGCCACCACACTTATAAAAATTCTTCAAATCAAACATAAACCACTAATAAACTCTTTACCATTACCAGTAATAACTGATAACCAACTGTTAAACTAGTTTATCAGAACAACTCATTAAGTATTCATCAATAGACATAAACTAACAGTAAAACATAACATCACATAAAAAAAATTCACTATATGAACACCATGTTTTTCTCGTGGAAACCCAAATAGGGAAAAATCATAGTGGGAATTGGTACCCACAAAAAATTTGCAATCTTTCAGAATGTGTACTATTAGGATCCTAGCCCCGTTAGAAGCTTACAATGATGTCTAGTTAGAAGTAGACCCTATTCGGAGTCACTCGACTAAGGGATTTAGATGATGGGCCCTGTTAGGATCAGCCTCGCAAGAGGATATAACACTCAGATGTTGAGATACCTAGTTAAGGGATTTTGACTGCTACAGTTGTTAGAGAACAATAGTGAATGATCTAGGTACAACACTTAACTTCTTGCTTGATCAAATGCAATTAAGCTCCAAATCTTCTACTCTCTAGTAGATGTCATACTCTAGTTTGACTTCACACTTTTCTCAAAACCACCGACACAATAAACATCAACTGTATTGACATAAATAAACTTTTCAACTTAGTCGGTTACAAAGCCCTAACACTTACAACATAGATCATCATAGATCTTTTAAAACTCATTATAGATCATCATTGATCATCATATAGATCATTACAATCAATTGCAATCATTGAATGATCATTGCATCTCAATCCAATACAAATTCAAACCCTTAGAACACTCTATTAAGCACTTTGAATATTTCCAAGAATTTCTCTCTCTAAACGCGCCAAAACATCTTTCAAACACTTTATGCGGTTCATGCCACGTCATCACCAACATTTGAACTTGATGTCGACCACTGCCAAACCAAAAATCATTATCAGTTAAGAGAATTCTTTACTGGTCCTTAAACCCTTCTTAAACACTAGCAAAAATACAACTTAAATCATAAACATAATTTTTGATAACCAAAACATGATGCGGTTCTAGTCAGACACATATTACAATGATAGAAGCTCACATTCCAAACTACAACACTTCAATCATCACCAATTGCCGTATCAAATCAAAACATTCCTCATTTACTAGTTAAGGTCCTAATTCCCAATTCACTATCTGTAATACATGTTAGGCATTTCCGATAGACCAAAAAGACTTAGATGACAGATTACAACATAGTAAACATTAGTTGCCATCAATGACAACACAAATAACTAATCAAAGTCATCTAATCATGCAATCTTAATATCTTCATCACAATGTCATCACAAATAGTCCTTTACCGGTTCAATCATCATTCTTCATTTGCATCAGGTTATGCCAATCATGCCAACAAATCTAACTAGGGTCTAAATTAGGTCAAGACAGTTAGGGGTATTATTTTAAAAATTAATGCATTGGTAATTTTTATTTTGAGAAACTAGAGAGCCTATAAGATTATTCAATGTCAAAAGGAAAACAAGTCCACCAAAAGAACTATCAAAATTCATAGCAGTCAAGTGGGAAATAGGGCCAAATGAAGTTACAAATGTTCAAACAGGACTCTAGACACATCTTAGTTTCCTACAAAAGAAAAATATTCGGTTTTAATTCTTTCACAAGATCCTTGACTAGAATCTGGTTATAGGGCCCATTCAAACCTTTTACATTCCTAGAGTGAATAATAATTTCTTATTCTTCAAGGAGGAAAACTACTCCAATGTATGTTGACAACCATTAGCCACATCCCTTGTAGCACTAGTCTACCTCACATCCTTTAAGGATTTCCTTCCCATTCTAGAGTACCTTCCTACATCTATAATCTATTGGAATCCAAGAACACTGAGTGGGGGTGGGGGATGAATCGGTGTTTAGCTAGTTAGAGTAGTTTTATCCTTATTATCAAATCCATTTATTAACTGATATGCATAAAAGAAAGTAACAACAAGTAATATCAATGCAACCACATTTATCAACACCATAACACATATATTTATATGTGAAAAAACTCAAAGAGGAAAAACCACAATGGGATTGGTGACCCACAATATCTATCCACTGGCCAAATGAATAAAAATTACAAAAGGGGCCTACACATGCAGGAAGGCACACTTCCTAGAGCACGCTCCTCATCACAAAAGGAGCCTCACTAACTAAAGATCCAAATACTGGATTACAAATAAAAATTGAACTCAGAATGTGCATCTTCTATGCTGAATGAGTTTTGGTTAAAGCACCTTCTATACTGGTTATACTATAAGATCCCTTACAGGTATCTTAGATCACTTCCCAATCCTCTAGATCATTAAGTAAGACCGATTGTAGATGTTTACATTCACATTCTACTAATCAACATAACATCACAAAACCTTTCAAATCACTTATCTTTTATATCTCCCATATATCCACAGCATACAAAATGACCTAACCTGGACTGACTTCTATACCGATTTACATGAATAAACACAAATGCCTTATGTCAACTTACAAACATATCACAAAAGATAAGATACATGTTTGCCCACATAAAATATAAAACAATATGATCATTTACACTTCCACGCTTGCTGGATAAATCTCCTATGTCATCCTTAGAATACCAGTTCCAAGTTTGCCAGTTCCCTAAATGCCGGTGTAGTGAATGTCAGATACCTTGATTGGCAAATCTCCCATGAAGTGTGTTGCCATCAATGACAACACTTATAACCCGAATTAGCATCAATTGCCAACATAATCTTCCTCCAGGAAAATGTGCTTGACTGCTAAGATCTATTCATTAGACAAGGTCAGCTATTGAAGACCAGAGACCGAGGAGTGAGAAAAGGGGTACCCACAATAAAATCCGTGGAGTCTTCAGGGGATACCCCATGGTGGAGGTGCCAACAAGGGGATCTCTAGATCGAGCATCCAATTAAAAATAGGGGAGTTCTTTCTATGGGAGGGATGAAATGATACAATGGCCCACCCTTGAGAGGGAAGAGGAATCACCACTAATCCATTGAAAGGCACCTCTTCTATAACCTATTCCTTCATAGTGAGTGGGAGAAAAAATTCCAATGCAACCTCTCGAGGGGAAACATTATTGGCCTCCATGGTAGCATTCTGGGCTGTCAAAATGTCCACCTTTGATTCCACCCATGAATTAGTGCTAGAGTTCACTACAACTAGGGTAAATATGTCAACATCTAGAGGGACTGGTCCAAGTGTAGACGAGGAAGGGGGTAAAATATTTCCTTAACTTGTAGGCCTAGGGTCCTTCTTGAGCCCACTAGGACAAGCATTAGCAAGGTGTGCAATAGACGAGCAATGTTGACAAAAGAGAGTTGAGCTCTCATAATCATCGGGCTAAGTCTATGAGCCAAAATGGGACTACAATAGAATTAAAGATGGCAAGAGAGAGCCAAGATCCACACCAAAATGGAAGCAAGAAAAAACTAGACTAAACCTTTGTTAGGTGATAGATTCTACCACAATAAATTGCCCAAATGAGTTGGTGATACCAGCAACATTCTCCTCATCACAAAACTCAAGAGGGAAGTTCGAGAGGAGAACCCAAGTTGAAATATCACTTGACAGGAGAGTTTCAAGTTTAAAACCTAGGTGCCATCTGCTCAATAGTATTTGTTGAACTTCCCAAAGTGGCAAGAGTGTAAGGAGAGGATTTTCATGCAATCTTTCAATTAGGAAAAAATGAAAGAGCACATACCTTTGGGAAGGGCTGAGATGGAGAGGCTACCTTTAATGGCCCATTTAGCAACAACCCATTTCCGAACAAAAAAAATATCAGGGTGCCTACCCACAAATCCAGCCAGAGCATTAGCCATTTTTCACCAAAAGCTTATTGAAAGAAACATCCTTGATATTTATACAAGTCCCAAGCTTGGATTTTTTTACTGTCATGTCATCTATGGGCAGATTTTGACCTTTGTAGAACAAATCCTTCCAAGTGCCTTTAGGGGGAGTGGATGTGCCAGAAGAGTCAACCGAAGGATCACAAGGGCCCTGCAAGGCATTTAACTTCGAAACCAAGGCATTAGATTCACATTCAGAACCCATAACCACAATCTCTAGGGAGGAGATCACACCCCTAGAGGCATGGACCTTTGAATTTGCAAGTAGGACAAAGGACCCAACATGAGGAACTGAGCTTCTCCCCACAATCTCCGAAAAAAGGAACGTGTTGTCCACTAGGTCACCTTGCCCCACAGAGTTTTGTAGACTGGCATTCCCAGGTTCGAACAAGCTCCTTCCATCCCTTCATGTGCTAACCCAAAACTTATCATTAACAGTTTGCTTCTATTTTATTTGTATATTATTTATTATCGCAATAAAATAATCAATGTCAAAATTTATTTCAATTGGATGCTAATTATTTTAGATTTTGAGTAGAAATATATATCATATATCTTGATTTAACAATATTAGAAACAACATGAGTCAAGGTGTAACAAAATAATTATTTAGAGTACTATTATTTTTAAGTTTGAGTAGAAATATACATCACATGTCTTGAATTAGCAACATTAGAAACAACATCTATCAAGGTGTAATAAAATAATTGTTTAAGGTTATAACAAGATATTGGCTCCACTTTGAGGTGAATAACCACAAGCCCAAAAGTCATTTCACAATATATATACCCATTCACTATGAATTATATTTACTTTCAATAAATGGGTACCATTATGGATCAAAGTCCCCAATCCAAGAAAATATCTATTACAATTATATGCTCAATAATATCTGTGAATGATGTGACGATGTTAATCAAACAATAGAATGCATGATTGAAACCAACAATTCACACAAACATGTAATGAAATATAAGATCTATTCTCAAATCAGATTCCAATAAAGACCAGGAATGAGTGATCCCATGCCCTCTACTCCACTTCGCACAGGCATGAGGCCTGGCCCAGTGGTGGAAGGAATGGCTCCACTTGGAATGGTTGATGGTGCACCCACCGTAGCCACCATTTCCCCCTCTTTTCCATCTGACATTGCACCCACCACAGCCACTCATCGCACCTCGTCTTCTCTCGCTCCTTCCCCGTCCAAGCAAACCGGAGCCACAGTCAATGACATTTCGAGCGTTGCATTGTGGTAGGGGCCACTATGGTTACTTTTTTCATGCTCTGATTTTATCCTGTCACATTTGACTTCATCGGTTCAAATGCTATTTCAATTCTCGGAGGTATGTGTTGTTCCGAGGTTTTAATGCATCTAGGGTTTTGTATTTAAAGAAATAATGAGAATGTTGTTCGCAATAAAGCATCTTACGGCAGATCCTTAGAGTAGTGCTTTCAAAGGACTTTTTTTTGTATTACTTACGGATAGGGTTTGAAAATTTATACCAGTACCCTGCATTCAAATTGGTTTCTGCTTTTTGTATTGGAAGTATTGTGATGGGATCACACAAAGGTCGGATTTTAGCTAAAAATGTGAGAGAATTTTGACGAAGGGACAGTCTTTTGTTTTGGAGGCTGTGAGTAATAGTAAAGCGTGCGAGGAACTGGTGTTAACAAAGAACAGTGCGGATTCAATGCTGTCCCGTAGTGCTATAAGGATTATCTATTTCCCACCCATGGAGTCATAGAATGAGCAAAAAGATATGCCTTTGAAGCAGCTAAAATAGGCTCTAAGAATGGCGATGCAGGAGTAAGAGAGTATGTCCTGTTTTTTTCAGCTGCAGTATATTGTACGTATATTGACTATGTCTCTGAGGGAAATCGGTGCAAAGGGAAGGCCTTTTCTTCTGTGCTGAGAAATTTGGTGGAACTATACTGACTCAACTATTTTTACTACACATTTTAGTCCCTTGGTGAAGGCGGGAGCCAGACGGAACCCAACAAACATTTTGACATCTTTCTTTATAATCTTATCAATATATAGTAATATGACCATAAAAAATCTTCATGAAATAATAAAATATGGAAAATATACCTGAGGTAAATTTACGGCTTCTGATTTGTGTACAGTTCTTGCTTCTACCTCTATCTGTACTGCAAAAACTGCGACCTGAATAAACAAATTGCACAATCAGACAAACACAAAAAAAGAATCGACAAGTAAAGAGAACGACATGGAGAAGGAGGAGGTAGAGGGATTGAGTACCTCGGAAGTGACCATTCGTAGGTTAAACGAAATAACTCAACTGTGATTTTCCTTTGCTAAATTGCAGTTGTCAGAATTGCTTTTTTCATTGCATGCTATGTTTTTGCATTTTACTTTTGTTCATGAATCTTTGACATTTTCTGTTATGATTATATTTCTCTGTAACGACAACTTCTGTAATTAATAATTTGGACACAGTTATACCATAAATCTGCTAGACATATCTTCATAGACTCTGGAAGGACTCTGATTATGTTACTCTGGTAAGACAAACTCGGAAGATAAATTCTATTGTTGATTGCCTTGATGTTTCATTTTCAGATTACTAACATTTTCAACATTACTAATATTATGTAATGTAAATAAAATAAATTTCTCTCTTTAAATTTTTTAAGTTTGATGATATATCTCGCATTTTCTAAAAGGAATTAAATATAAATATGCTAGTTATACTCTCTTGCGAGATCATAAGGATTGAATTCCATAAGACAAAATATGTGAAATAACATCACATTCTAACTCTTGCATAAGAGTTGCATATCTATTATGGAAATACTCTATTTATCCTCTTCCATATCTTTTAAGCTGGGAACCTACAATGAGATTCCCCTGCCAAGTTGTTTGCAAATAGAAAATCCAGGATAATCTCACTTGGCCATTAAATTCGACGATTTTATTCGCACTCGAATTCCTCTAAGTATAATGCCCGACAATCCCTTATCTTTCGAAATTATAATGCGCAGCCATCGGTTCTGTGAAAAGAATAAAGAATTTTTTTTATTAAAAATGAAAATTTATGAACCCTGAAATTGACTTCCCCAAGAATGGCCAACGAAGCATCGTACGAAAGAAAGATGCAATAAATTTTAATTAAAAATGATTGTTAACTCAAACTAGATAACCAGGAATATTTCGAAGAAATAAACAATATGGATAGTGCCAGCCGCCATTGATGATGCCCATGTTTTTCTATATTGAGATCCACAGGATTTTGAATAATAATTTCAACGCTTTTTATAAAAAAATATCATTTACATAAAAAAGTATATGTGGGAGTGAGAAAGAATGTTTGCTTTAAAGTGTTTTATATATTGAGTCAGTTTTAGGGAAAAGAGAAATTTTGAAATGCAGCAGTGACAAATTGTATAAACATAATGTCATAAACTTGCTTTTTTCCCTCGTTAAGTTGTAGAGTAAACAGGGTAAAAGTGAAACAACAAATGAACGTTGTACATTACTTAGCGTTCTGATTAACAAATAAAGTGTAGATTATTTATTCATGTTATAAATTGAACTGATATGCCTGAAATTTACCCAGAAAACGAATGTTCAAACATTCAATAGGGAAGCCCTGGAAGCAAAATAACAATTGTTTATATAGCCAATATAAAAAATGTTCGTAAGACAGTGCCCCATGGCTAAAAGAGCCAAACAGAAGGAGTCATAGAAGAAGTCCTTTTGTGTTGTATCATCATGTAATACATGGTATATCTCTAGCTAAATACATGATGTACACAAACTAGTTTCTTATATGCAACAACATTAGAAAAAAAATAATACATTATATCTAATTCAGAAGAAACATAATAAAAATAGTCTCTGATTTGACACTATGGAGTTGTAGGGGGGTCATCATGCCCAATACCTGGACTATGATCATTCACATGAACATCCTCCAATGTTTTCCTTACAGTGCTTGCATAACTTTCACCATGACTAATATGAGACTGGGAGTGTCCATTTTTCTCAACAAAAATGGATGAAAGTCCTGATTTAAAACTACTCATTCTCTCTTTGACGTTTGCAGCTTCTAGTTCAGCTTTCAGACAGTAAATTGTAGGAAGAGGGCTGCCCTCTCCTGTGAGCTTACGAGCATCACATAAGGAGAAGCAATAAACTATACAAGACATTAATTGGATGAGGGCTACAAAAGAAGAAGCGTGCGAGAAAAAAGATTTCATCCTGCAACTAAATCTGAACTGAACTTTGAAATCAAGAATGGAGAAAGCCAAATTCGCTGCTTATAATTGCTCCATAGGTTGGTCTTATTTATAATCGTTTAGGAAGATATTATCACCTATAAAAATATTTGAGTCTTTGTATACTTTTTAAAACGATTGGGCGTAACTTTTCTTGGATCGTGCTTTGACTTGTCCTTTCGTGTTTTGTTAATTTCCACTATGAAAACAACAGTTTTAGTGCAACAAGCATGATTTAAATTTGATGTCTCTATGGCTATATTTAACCAATTTGTTTTTGAAAATATAATTAAATTTTATAGAAATTGTATTATATGAAGGGATTTTTTTTTATAGTTTATCTAGATATAATTTATTATATATATTTTTTTCAAATAAAAAATATTTTCACATCGAAAAGATGACTTTCAATAGATGATCATTACAAAAGATCAGTTTGATGGACAAATTTGAGAATCAAATTTAGACCTTGCTTACAAGTAACTAAACAAATTAGAAAGGTGTATTGTTTTAGTTACAATATGAACTTGATGATGGGCATAGTTAAGGTAATAAATTTGGTTAAAGAGGCTTGTGAGTTTTAATTTTAATTTTAATTTCAATTATAAATTTAGTAATAAGAGGTGGTTGTAATTTTTTCTAAATTAATAGCAGTTAATAAATAGGGAGAAAGAGACTACAAAATTGTAAATTTTTCAATTAGTTCTACAAAATTACATTTCTAATGGATAAAAAAGAACATCAATGTGCTTTTCTCTTTTCTTTCAAATTCAAAATGACCAATTTGTCTTTTGTGCAAGATAGTGTATTTTGTATCTAAATGTAATTCTAAATATGAAAAATAGCCATTATAATTCAGAACTACAACTACTAAATTGATCTATTTAATAATTTCAAGGTAGAATAGAGATTGATTTTTCTATTTTAAAATTTAATGTCATGTTTTGGTCCCTCACTAGCAATTATAAGGTAACTCAAGATAAAGATATTTAAAAACTCATGCTATAGTAGCATAGTTAGGTACTAAGCTTACTTCATTTAGACCATAGAACATTCTCATTGGATCACTCATATAAAAGTATTATACATGAATTTATTACTTTACAATTCAACAGAAACTACATTTTCTTCTATTTATTACAATTAGAATTTATTTTCATTAAACCTATTTACTTATAAGATTGACTAAGGAGAATGCAACCATCACTTCTGATGTGCTTAACCAATTCATATAGACATGTTTTGCCTTCAAACATAGGCATGAGTCAATTTATAATTTTTGTCAATCTCTTACGAGTTTACTTCTACATTTCATGTTCAATTTAAAATGTTAAATCAGTTCAACATTCAAATAATCAATTCTACAAGTTCAACTATGGACTATAATAGAGCGCAATCAATTTAGAAGTTCTAATATGTTTTTTTATAAGCCCCTAACTTTCACTATATTGACAAATTTATTAATAACTTCCTTAGCCCCATATTTCCTCATTCAGTCATTTAACTAAGATCATAAATAATTTATTTAAATTTTATAATTAATTTCATGAATATTAATTTAATTTCAAATTATATAACCAAATTAATTAATTAATTAAATTATTTTGTTTACTCAAATAATTTGTTAATTAATGTGATAGTAGTTTTGAAATATTATGATTTTTTTTTAAAATTTAAAACAAATAAAATATCTAACTAGATCTATTATAACATTTTTGTTTGCCCACTTAATTTGAAGATCTTCAATTCTTTTTTCATATTATATACAGATTACAGCAATGGGCTTTGAGTAGTCAGTTCACATATTTGATAACTAGCGTACTGTCTGATATTTTTTATTTGATGTCAAGGTCATGGCAGCTATTTTTCATTCTTTCTCGTTGACCCTTGATAATAGCCAACAGAATTAGAAAGTAATCAGTTTCCCACCTGCTACTTATCAAACGTAGACTGTGGGTCCTCTCCCGTTTTTATTGTCACTTTCATACTAATGAAAAGTATATTGAAGGTTTACACTGGACCAGCTTCAATTCTCTTCCATTAATTCACTTTCCAAATAAATTAATAATAGTATTTCGCTTTATTATCCTCATTAGGTCCATTGTTTTATGAGGCACCAATTAATGAGATTAAGCATGCTTAGTGCATTCTCCTCCTGTTTCGTCGATGCTTGACAATTAGATCAACTTAAGTTGTTCCCACATCATTCAAAGAAGATTAATTGGCATTATTATTTTAGTTGAAGTTATCTTCAGACAAAGTATGCGTAGTGGACGTTTAAGGGATGTAGGGATACAGCTGACAACAGCATTTTTTTATCAAGAAAACTCATAACTGTTATCAATTGGTAGGCTGCATTTTAGAATAAATGATTCCTCAAAACATTTGCTCTAATATATTACATAGATGTTGAAATTAATAAAAATTGTATGAAGTGTTAAAAACAGATTTTATAGTTTATGACACAGTTTGAAACGCTTACACAGAGGGCATATCATATTATGAAGCAGTCTAATGAATACAGAATTCAAATTGTTCCATTGTGAATGTTTTTTATTAATAAAGTAGTCAAAACAAGGGCACTGACCCTTTACATAGTAAGACTATTAAAAATCATAGTGCAGAAACAACACTATAACAACAATTAACAACAACTATCAGCAAAAAGAAACCAGGTCTTTAGAAAACAAAAACAACAGCCAAAAAAAAAAGAAACTACAGGAGTGCCCTGCGCACCCTAGTGGCATCCATAGCATTGTTCCATTCATTGGACAGGAACTTGTAGAAGTCTCTAGCCTCTTGTTTGTACTCCTCAGTGTCTGCATAGCGTCCCCTTAGCAGAGAGAAAGTGAGTGCGGAACTATGTAAAACCTACACATGGAATTTGTTAAGGCCCACCATTTAGGCTTCCCAAGCCTCCATCTTATTCTTGAGTTGGTTGACATCCTCCTTAATAATCTGTAGATCAAGCACAGTGCTGAGGTTTTCAATTCTCTGTGTGATGTCCAACGCATCCATGCTTAGCTTTTCCATTTGTTGGAGAGTATGGACCTCCTTGGCTTCTCAGCAGCCAAGTCATCCGTAGTTTCTTCAGTCTCTTTGGGAATGCCACCAGCAAGGGAGTTGTCACTATCATTAACCAGTCCAATCAGAGGGATAGAATGCATCACGTGTTCAGTCATTTTAGAATCTGAATCCAAATTACTAGATTTCAATGCTTTGCTATCAGAGATATCCATGCCCATAAGACCTTCAGTGTTTGTGTTTATAGGGGTTGTATCCTTATCATCAATGAGGTCCTGGGTTTTCATTTCAAAGATACTCATATCAGTGGCACCAACAGTGGTCAGGACCACGAGGGCCCTAGTCACATTCACATCCACAACATCCCCATTAGGGGCCCTCATAGTGGTATTAGGGCCTTCCTCCTTCTTGTCCCCAATGGGGTCCTCCTCAAAGTCTAGATTCTCGATCACCGGGGTCTTCTTTCTACGGCTTTTGGAAGCAATTCTGGACCATCTCCTTGTAGCGTCCTAAAATTGTGACACTTGCAATTTCGATCACATTTTGGTCGCCACGATGGCGACGCAACACTGAACCTGAATGGAGACCCCGAAACTTGTTCATGACATCAAAAACTGCATTTTTCAGCACCCTGGCCTGATCCTCCTTGCACCCTACTGTCCCTGGAGATGGGACCATGGTGCCCAGCGCCCTGGTCCTTCAGGACAAGGGCGCCCAGTGCCCTGGTCCCCCAGGACCATGGCACCCAGTGCCTTGGTTCCTGGCCCTATTTTTGGGCCCAGTCTCTTTTGGGTCTCGGGTCTTTATGTTTGCAAATTGGAAAATAATGTTTCCTGGTTGGCCTAAGGTCAGAAAAATCAGTCTTTTAACCCTAATTGACAAGTATATAAATTACATTTCCTCTCCCATTTTGGTAAGATGGAAAAAGAGGCGGAAGCGATACTCAAACATTCAAACATTCAAGCATTCAAGCATTCAAGCATTCCTTCAAGCAATTGATCATTCTAAGTCTCCATTCAAGGCTAGGTGTTGCATTCAAGACAAGGATTGAACCATTGAAGAGGAGATCACTTACAACATTCAACATACAACAACATTTACACCTTCGCATGTAAGAATACAAACATTCTTACAACAAGGTACTAGTACTTGTTTTACATTACAAACATTTACATTTATAGAATTCTCATTTCTTGGTTAATTCCAAAACTGAGGTTTGACCTAAGGGAAAACCCCTAATCCCTAACCCCCCAATCATCCTCTCTTTTCTGTGTGTAGATTGCAGGTACGTGGCTGTAATTGAAGATCTGGAACCCTTGTGCAGAGATGAACAGATCCCCCTTCGTTTCGCGGATTTTTTGGAGGACCGTGTGCACGCCGGGCGCCATTGTCCCATCAACTTTCACTCAAATTTGTAGGACAACATCATCTCGACATTTTACTGCTAATTCCAGGTCCACAGCTTCATCCTATATCCTATCTCTGTTTATAAGCGAATCTTTCTCACTTTTACATGCATTCCTAGCTCAATCCTTCTATCTACATTCTTTACAAAAGAGGGTAGCCTTGCTGTCACAACCCTTGAAACTCATTTAGAATCCAATTTTGCATTGTGTGGGATTGGATCTTGTGGGTTTCAACCCCTCTTTTGAATGTAAAGTCTCCCCTAAGTGAAAACCATCAACCCTAGTGACCCTCCTTCCCCTCTCCTCGGAGTAGTGGGGGGAACACTTAGGGTTCGCTCGCGATTTTCCGCTTTACATTTTGGTGAACCCGACGTGAACATCCTTTCTAATTATTCATGGTTAGATTTGAAAATTGGATGCCTTGATTACATTTCCATGTTTGATCTTTTGCAAATTTTAGAGGTTAATTGCATAAAAACCCTAAATTTTCTTTTTAGTTATTGAGCTTGTAAAATGTTTAATTATTAATGCTTGTTTCAGATCTACCCTTCTATTGCAAATTATCAATTCATATTTGTGCTTTAATTCTGAAAATTAAGTGGTTAAGTGTTAAAATCCTAATTTTTAAAACTCTCTTGATTCAACCTTTGACTGATAATTTCACTGATCAAAACATCTCCAAATTAGCTATAACTTTGGATTCCGCAACAAAATCATAATATCTTTTATCCTTGAAAATTTGGAAAAAAGTTGCGAGGACCGTGTGCACCCGGAGCACCATCATCCCCGACATTTTTTTCGAAATTTCGGGAGCTAGATCTTACTATATTTTTCTGCTAAAATCTAGAATTTTGGCTGATTTCATCAATTCTAACACTTTCAAAATTAAAGTCAAAGTTGGTCTAGTGATTGCTTGGATTAAGGCTTCTAATCATTCAAAAATTACTGAAATTGAAATTTTGTGTCAAAATTGTGTTCTTACTGTACTAAATCTGAAAAGTGTGTTGGCATTCATTCAAAATTTTAGTGCTTTATTCAAATTCTTGCAATTTGTTACTTTTGAAATTAAGTGTTTAATTACACCAACTTTGATTTCCGCTTTCAAAATTAAATTTTGCGTGAAATTGAGTCAATTTTTAAAATTCAAAACCTGCATTGCTTTTGGTATTCCCTCTAAAATCATAAAATTCAAAATTTCAGTTTCCCTCTCTTTTTCAAAATTCAAATTTTGCATTTTTCAACAATCTTGGTAGGGTTCAATTTTGACATTGCAACTTTAATTTGGCCTTTCTACAGATCATAAAATCGCTCAATTTTTTCAGATTAGCTTTAAAATCATCATAACTTTCATCCTTGCAAATTTCAAAAAAAGTTGCGAGGACCGTGTGCACCCCGAGTGCCACGGTCCCTGACATTTTTTCTGAAATTTTGGGAGATTGTCGTGATTGCATTTAACAGCTTAAATCTAGGAGATTGGCTGATTTTATTGAAATTTGCTACCTCTAAATTCAAAATCTTCTCTCTCTCTAGTGCATGAGTTTTACAACAATAAGCCCTACTTACACTATTCCCATTAGACGAAGCCTTAGAATTAATTCTTTCCAAGGTTTAATTACTGAGGAGATGGAACCTAATTTCAATGGCCTTTTTAACAAGGACACGGGTAATTCCTCTAATCCTCCTAATGATGAAGAAGCTCTCCATGAGGTTTTTGAAGAACAACTTTTGAAATTGGATAACCAATTTGATGATTTTCGACAATGGATGTCTCAAGAATACCCCGATAGTCAAGCTCTTTCATTAATTAAGGGTCTAAAATGCATGGTTCAAAGTGATAAGAATGGAATTGATATTTTGAGTGGTATTGCACACATTGTGGATTCAAATGTGATGCCTATGAAGAGTTGTGCCGAAACTTTAGGTTATACACAACCTCCTACTCAAGTCAATCATTCTATTCCTTTGACAACTTCTATTGCTAGTATACCTACCTTTACATCAAACATAATGACTACTTCTATACAAGACATTCCGCCCATGATCACCAGTCATGGGGCCAATCCTTCTTCTTCAATTAACCCTCTTCTTTCATTCAATCCAACTTCTTCATTCATTCCTTCAATGAGTATTCCTATTATATCTCCACAAATGAACCTGGTGCAAGGGGGCAATTCATTTAACCATTCTATTCCTCCTTGTAGTGCTCCTCTTTTCCAATCATCTCCTATGACCAACTATCATAGCGTCCCGCCACCTTACTCTCAATCAATACCTTCTTTCAATAACATAATACCTCCATCTCAATCTAATACATCTAATATGAACTCTTCGACTGAAGCGACCATTAACAATCTTGCACAAACTATCTCTTCTTTACAGCAACAAATTGCCTCTATGAATCAATCTAAGTTTAGTGTGCCCACATTTGATGTTGCGAGCCCACTTTCTCTTGACATTGTTTGAGCTATCCCTCCTAAACATGTTGAAATCCCGCATTTGGAGCTTTATAAAGGTAAAGGTGATCCTCTAACACATGTTAAGACTTTTCAAACAATATGTACCAATTTTGCTTATGACCAAAGGTTGATTGCAAAACTGTTTACTATGACATTAAGAGATAAAGCCCTACAATGGTATTGCTCATTGCCTTCTTATTCTATTACTTCTTTCGAACAACTTGCAAATGATTTTATTCAATAATTTCAAAACAATATAGGTCCTAAAGTAACTTTGATTGATTTAATGCATTGTAAACAAGGTGTTAGAGAAAAAGTGACTGATTTCATTGGTAGATATAAGCATTTGTATGCTCAAATTTCCTTTCCAATGACTGACAATGATATTCAAAGAATCTTTATTTCTAATTTACAAAAAGATATTCGAGACAAACTTCTATTTTCTGAGTTTACTTCTTTCCAACAGTTGTGTGCAACTCTTGACAATTATCAACTGACTGTGAGTCAAATGGAACAAGCAAATCCTATGGCTCTGAGTGATAAGGGTGATAGTAGTCAACAACCATTTGGGAAGTTTAAACCAAATAGAGAGTCCATTAAATTCAATGAAAATATCATCAACAACAATGTGAATGCAGCATCAGGTGTGCCTCCTATTTCTAAATTTTTCAAGAAAGAAAGAAAGTTTACTCCTTTGAATGAATCATTGCATAGTATTATGAATAAGTTATTGGAACAAAATGTGCTTACTCTCCCTCCTATAAAGAAAATCAATCCTACAAATATTAATTCACCCTATTTTGATAACAAATCTTTTTGTCAATTTCATCATCAACCTGGGCATGATATTGAAAAATGTTTTGCTTTAAAGGGTAAAATTCAAGATTTGATTGATAATAATACTATCTCTGTTTCAGGACTGAATGATAAAGGCAACACATTTGTAGCTCCTCTTAACCAAAATCTTAAGATTTTTACTGATCCATTACCTTCTCATACCTCTAATGTGATTGAGACTAATGATTCCTCTTTCTCATCTGATGGTCTTGTGTCTATGACTCCAAATGTGATTAACTTTGTAGAGCAGCAAGAAAACCCTAAAGAACCTTCCATCACATTTGATTCCTATGAAACTATCAGGGCACCTGATGGTCCTTTATACATAGTTGAAAAAGTCAAGAATACACCTTGCCGTGGAGTGCTTATTGATCCCGCTTGCATGGTTAATGTTATTACTGAGGAATTTCTTTTTACTTTGCAATTGAATCAGGTGATCTATGACAAAGCAGATGTGATTGTGAAATTATTTGATGCATTTTCTTCTCCTACAATTGGTTCTATTACATTACCTATTAAGGTCTATAACAAATCCCTTGATGTGAACTTTGCTATTATTCCTTCATTCGAACAATTTCGTGTGAAGCTTGGCTATCCTTGGCTATCTTCCATGAAAGCTATTGCTTCTCCTATTCACAAGTGTTTGAAATTCCCCATAATGGTGAAGTTGTTACTATCAATCATAGTCTCTTTAAACCAGCTAAAAGAACTTCTAGCATTCCTATTGATTACTTTTGGCCTAAACAATTCCAATCTCTTCCTCCACGAAGTGATCATCTTTTCAAATCTTATCAAAAGTGGAAAACAGATATGATCCTATCTCTAAGTGAACCTAGAACACCCAAACTTGATATTCCTATCGCTCTTGAGAAGGAAGTTCTTCCTTTGAAAGATAAAACTAATGTCTTTCCTCAAGAAGATTCCCAACCCATTCCTATGGATGTGACTATGTCTATGTCTAATAAACTTTCTAAAAGTAGACCTATACCTCCTCGTCATGATGGACTTGGTCTTCTTCCTAAACCAAATATTCCTCCTTTATATGGAGCAGTTCCTCCTCCTTCCTCTTATGGAGAGAAGAGACCTTCCTCTTCTCCTATTATCCAACCTAAGAGACCACAACCTAAACACCCAAGTGATAAGGATGATAACATTCCTCCTCCTCAATCTTCTCCACTTACTACTAAGACTAGACGAAATCATTCTACGCGTGAACACTGATGAAAGCGACATCTTAGAGCTTAGGCAGCTGCTTCTCAAACTTTGCAATCTCCAAAAACACCTTCAACAAACATTATTCCATCTTCTCCAAAATCTCCTAAACATAAGATGCATGATGGTCTTGATCCTGTGCAAGTTAAAGATCCTATTTTTATAAATCTTGATGATGATATAGATGAAAATGTTATTCTTGATGAAAATGTTACTTCTCTTGCTTTTGATAGTGAATATGAATATGTTGATGTTGATAACCATCTATCTAATGAATTTTCTAAAGCACTTATCCTAGCTCCTAGACAAGAACAACGTGGCTTGGAACATGAACATAGCCCTTGTTTGGATCTTGTGATAGCTCCATCTGCTGTGTTGGATGTTCCTCCTCTAGCGTGTTCCATGCCTTCCCGAAACATTGATCAGCAAGATCGGGGGGTAGATGACGTGCTAGACTAGTTTCATTAGCATAGTAGATTCTCTCCTCCTCTCTTTTGTTACTTCTTCTATGTGTTATTCTCATTCTTCTATTTGTCATCCTTAGTGTTGTCTACTTGAGGATGATGCAAAGCATTGAGATCTCTTTTGGTCTCTCTCATGTTGACTCAAAAGACACATGTGTTCCCTTCTTCTAGGTGACCTTCCTTGATTGGGGAATGAAGAAAAATTATGCATACATACATATGATATACATGACTTATCATACAGCATACTGACCCTGAGGAAAGCGAAGTCACCTCATGCTTTGTGTTTTGTGTCTATTGTCCTTGGGTTTATCTCACACTTGGGGGCTAAATCTTTGTGATGACGTGCTCCTTTCCCTTCTCATTTCTTATGTGTATCACTACCTTAAAGAAATCACCCCCGTTGAGGCATGTGTGATGGCTTTAATGTAGGGGGCATACACCCCATCTATCCCTTCAAGATACTTGAAAATTTCTTGGCGAACTTAGCTTTGTCTTGAAAATTTTTGGTATTTCTCTTGCATGACTCATAGTGAGGGAACCTTACTACTGACAGTCATGGTTCTCCCTCGTGATCTTCCCTTTTACTTTGTCAATCAAAGTTGAAAGATCCTTAGTCCACTGGGGGCTTGGTGTGTCTTGCGTCCTTGAAGTGGTGAAAGTCTTTCAATGTTGTTTCCTTGTACTTTACCGGAAGTATGAGCATACGCTTATACTCCTGCTAAAGTGGGGGCTAAATGTAGCGTTCTAAAATTGTGACACTTGTAATTTTGATTGCATTTGGGTATTCACGATGGCGACACAACACTGAACCTGAATGGAGACCCCGAAACTTGTTCATGACATCAAAAACTGCATTTTTTAGCACCCTGGCCTGATCCTCCTTGCACCCTGCTGTCCCTGGAGGTGGGACCATGGTGCCCAGCGCCCAGTTCCCTGGTCCCCAAGGACCATGGCGCCTAGTGCCTTGGTCCTGGCCCTATTTTTGGGCCCAATCTCTTTTGGGTCTCGGGTCTTTATGTTTGCAAATTGGAAAATAATGTTTCCTAGTCAACCTAAGGTCAGAAAAATCAGTCTTTTAACCCTAATTGACAAGTATATAAATTACATTTCCTCTTCCATTTTGGTAAGATGGAAAAAGAGGTGGAAGCGATACTCAAACATTCAAACATTCAAGCATTCAAGCATTCAAGAATTCCTTCAAGCAATTGATCATTCTAAGTCTCCATTCAAGGCTAGGTGTTGCATTCAAGACAAGGATTGAACCATTGAAGAGGAGATCACTTACAACATTCAACATACAACAACATTTACACCTTCGCATGTAAGAATACAAACATTCTTACAACAAGGTACTAGTACTTGTTTTACATTACAAACATTTACATTTACAACATTCTCATTTCTTCGTTAATTCCAAAACTGGGGTTTGACCTAAGGGAAAACCCCTAATCCCTAACCCCCCAATTGTCCTCTCTTTTCTATGTGTAGGTTGCAGGTACACGGCTGTAATTGAAGAGCTGGAACCCTTGTGCAGAGACAAACAGATCCCCCTTCATTTCACGGATTTTTCGGAGGACCGTGTGCACGTCGGGTGCCATCATCCCATCAACTTTCGCTCAAATTTGTAGGACAACATCATCTCGACATTTTACTGCTAATTCCGGGTCCACAACTTCATCCTATATTCCTATCTCTGTTTATAAGTGAATGTTTCTCACTTTTACATGCATTCCTAGCTCAATCCTTCTATCTACATTCTTTACAAAAGAGGGTAGCCTTCCTATCACAACCCTTGAAACTCATTTAGAATCCAATCTTGCATTGTGTGGGATTGGATCTTGTGGGTTTCAACCCCTCTTTTGAATGTAAAGTCTCCCCTAAGTGAAAACCGTCAACCCTAGTGACCCTCCTTCCCCTCTCCTTAGAGTGGTGGGGGGAACACTTAGGGTTCACTCGCGATTTTCCACTTTACACTCCTTTTAAGCTCGGAATCCGGGGAAGGATTTTCATTCTTAGTGTCCTCAGAGGAAGAATTGTCATCAAAGATAATGCATTTGCGTTTAGCGGGGGTTTTGCTTTTTCCCTTGGACAGGGAGCGAGAAGCACTGGGAGAGGCAGGTAGAGTTAAATTAGGGGATACCACCGATAAATCTGAGGCATAAGAAGGTAGGGACATGGTGGTCATAGAAAATCCCTCATGGGGATATTGAAAGAATCTAAGGAAAGCCATAGATAAGGCCGCAAGCTGCTAGGGAGTCAGCATGGGGGGCTGAGAGAGTGAAAAATTGTTATAGAACTGATTGAGGAGGGGCAAATGGTAGTAGTAGAATACCTTATACCTACCTTTGAGAGTGAAGTACTTCATGATCATGAGGCAGATCATGTTCCATGAGTGCTTGACCTCCTCCCGAGCAAACCCCACCTGGCAACTTGATAGGTTCTTCACGGTTACAGAAGAACCGTTTCAAACCTTCACTATTTGCAACATGACTGGTATGCTTCCAGCGGTGGCCTTCAAGGGTCCACTTCCTAGCTTGAGAAATAGTCTCCTTAGAGACATCAAAGGTAATGTCGCCAACTGAGACCCACATCCTAGACCAGGAGGAGGCGAAAGCAGCCAAGAGCTGCTCATCATGGCCCTTTAGGCAATCCAGAAAATCGGCAACCCCACCTTCAACACATAAGTTCTAGACAAGGGGGTCATTATTAAAATCATTCAGATTATCTGGTTCATATCTAACTCTGTCTCTCCCCATATCTTCCACCAACAAAGCTTCTTTAGTCATCAAACAGAAAAAGTTGCAAAGACCCTTCGAGAAGCAAGCCAAGAAGAGAAAATGGGAAGTATGAGAGCTCGACATTAATAAATGAGAAATGAAGTTGGGCGCATGGGAAAAAATAAAGTCACTTTTAAAAATGGTTTGCTGGTTACGAGGCATTAAAGGCCAGCAAATACCGGCGGCAATCAACACATTTCCAATCCAGTCATACCTCATCATGACTCTGCAAACCCAAGTAAAATGCTAGCACAGCAACGCGACCGTCATTGCCAGCCTGGCTGAACAAGTCACCACCACATCAGAAGGGATCAAATGGATATTCCCATTGTTTGAATTATGAAACCACCACCTCTAGACTACCTCGAGGGAAGAGAATAGGGTAAGTGAAACACTTGGTAGTCACTCAATCATTAGTGGAGATTTTGGATTTCTCTTCCTGGAGGAGGAAGTTAAGATGGTCTAGAAGGGAGTTGTAACTCCTCCAACATCTCAGCCCTGAGAGGTTTAGGCCAATGGCTGCCATGGCGTCCACCACACGGTTGCCTTCCTTGTAGATATGCATAGCTCTAAACAAGTCAAGCCCATAGATGAGCCTCAAGGTGTCTCTGATGGTTCCCTCAATTGTCCAATTAAGCTTATTCCTCCCTTTAACAACATCAATGATAAGCATGGAGTCCCCCTCAATGTCCATAATCCCGATTCCCATTGAGACGGCAATGTGGATTCCCTAGGCTAAGGCCATTGCTTCAGCCTGATTAGAGGAATTTCCATTCAAGTTACATGCATAAGTAGCATCAAGGGCCCCCATATGGGATCTGATCACCACTCCACCAGGAACAAGGCCCTCCCTAACAGCCTCATAAAAATTGAGTTTAAAATTTATAGCTAGGGGGAACCGGACCATGTTTTGTCTTAGAAGTCTCTTAGAGAAGTCAACCAAAGAGAACAAGGGGGGAAGGTTCTGACGTCTAGCAATTTTCCAGTCCCAGGTAGGGGGGGCTTGAACACTATCTAGTTATTAGAAACAAAGATATTCTCAAGAATTAGATTAAGGAATCGAGCAAACACAATTTGCATAGAGGCCTCGTTGTCTCTGAATATCTTGTCATTTCGTTCCTTCCAAATACACCAGCTCACATGGGGGGGATCTGCTTCCACGGTTGTTGGATAAGGGGGTTGTAAAAGGGGCTATGAAACTCCCAAGATAGATTTAAGAAATTATCATTCATTACCCAATAGATATTAAGCTTACTATAGACCATTCCCTAGAGCTCCCAAGTGAAGGCACATTGGAGGAAGAGATGGGCGAGACTTTCTTCATCATTTTTGCAGAGGATGCATCTATTAGGTAAATGGAATTCCTGTTTGACTAGGTTGTCTTGGGTCAAGATTTTGTTGAGGAGAGTAGTCCACTAGAAGAAATTAACCTTGGGGAAGAGTTGGGGATTTGAGACCTCTTTCCAGATAGAGGAGTACATAGGTTCCCTGAGTAAGATGGTGTAGGAAGTTCTGACAGAGAAATCTCTAGAGGGTTCCCACTTCCAAATAAGTTTGTCCTCCCTAGGAAACAAGGGGAGGAATATATCCGCCCAAAGCTTCTCGAGCTCTCTGGCAGTAGGGAGGAGGAAGGGATGGTCAATGCAGTAGTCCTCCAAGGCCCTCCAAGTGCAATTGTTGGAGGGGGAAGAAGTAAGGGGTCTCTCTCCAAACCAACAATTTTCCCAAAAGAGAATGTTCCTACCATTTCCAATAATCCACCTCAAACCAGGAGATAAAGGGTCCCTATAGCTAAAGATGTTATTCCAAATTTTGGAACCCCTGGGAAGGCCCTCCTCTTTCAAGACAAAGGAAAAGTCTACATTATCCAGGTGCTTAGCCCTAATGATCCTACTCCAATCCGTATCCTTATTCAGAAGCTTCCAAGACATTTTAGTCATAAGGGACTTATTGAACCTTGAGATCTTGCGGTTTTCCAAGCTACCCATGGCCTTGGGAAGACAAACTTTGTCCCAGCCCACCAAAGCCAGCCTCTTCTTTTCTTCCATTCCTGTCTAGATGAAACCCTTTTGAATGTTTTCCATCTTAGCAGCCATAGTTGTAGATATCTTGAATAGCGAGAGAAAGTACATAGGGATCCCCTAGAGGGAGGAGGAAAACTACTACAATTTCCTAGCACTACTAAGGAATCTACCTTTCCAACCAGCCAATGTTTTTTGCATTCTTTCAAGTATAGTGATTTAGAAGGAATTAGAGACATCTTTAATAGTCAAGGGGAGGCCTAGGTAGGTGCCAAGGAGGGAGGCCCTTTGACAACCAAAGATTCTATAGACTTTATCTTAGAGTTGCGCATTAGTGTGGAAGAATTAAATGTTGTTCTTTTCATAGTTAATGTGTTGGCCAGATGCTAGAGTATAGGCATTGAGAAAAGATTTCCAAGCCTTAGCTTCCCAAATAGAGGACGTACCAAAAAGGATAGTATCGTCAATGAACTATTATAAAACATTGGGGGGTGCCATAGAGGCAGGTTTGATGCCCAAACGAGTGCCCCTGCAGACCATAGAGTTCAGGTTAGAGGCCAACACTTCAGCAAGGATGATGAAGAGGTAAGTGGATAGAGGATCCCCTTGCCACAACCCTCTGGAGGCCCTGAACTTCTCCAAAGGGCTCCCATTTAGCAGCACCTCATAGGTAACAATAGATATGCATTCCCCAATAAGTTTGATGAGTTTGTCTCCAAACCCCATAGCTTTGAGATCTTTGAAAAGGAAGTTCTAGTTGACCCTGTCATAAGCCTTGGAGATGTCAAGCTTGAGAACCATGCCCAACTAATGACACTTATCCATGGAGTGGATAAACTCATGAGTAGAAATGACAACATCAAGAATCTTTCTACTAGGAACAAAACCCTTTTGGGAGGGGCTAATAAAAGGATCCAAGAAAGGTTTGATCTTATTGACAAGAACGTTGCTGAAGATTTTATAAATAGTGTTGCAAAGATTGATAGGGAGGAAGTCCTTGAGAGTAGATGCATCCTGAGTTTTGGGGACAAGAGAAATGAAGGTGTGATTGAGTTTGTTAAGGAGCCTTCCTGATTTGAAAAAATCTCTAGTATCCAGAACACCATCGGGGCCCACCACATCCCAAAAATCTTGAAAAAAAGTTGAGGGGAAACCATCAGGACCCGGGGCTTTGAAGGGGACCATAGAAAAAATACTAGATTTGACTTCCTTCTCAAAAATAGGGGCCAAAATAAGGTTGTTATGTTCCTCTAAGAGGGGAGGTGGGAGGCAGTTAAGAAGGTCCTCCCTAGCAGGGCCCCCCTAGTCATTGTCCCTAAATAAAGTGGCAAAATAGTTGATAGTCAGTCTTCTCAAACTATCAACATTGATGACCATAGATTTTTCTCATGCATGAGGGAAGAGATGTGATTTCTACACCTCTGGATAGAAGTAGATATGTGGAAGAAAGTAGTTTTATTATCACCCTCTTTGAGCCATTGAACCCTGGATTTTTGTTTCCAGTAGAGTTCCTGTTTGTGGAATTTTCCTTCCATTTTCTTTGGAGGGAAGCCTCATCTAAATGGGTGGCTTCAAGGGAATCACCCTGAACAATACACTCTTGGATAATAATTAGTTTGCTATTGAGCTCCTTTTTTTGCTTGAAGATATCCCTAAAGGTGTATTTGTTCTAGCCCCAGATGTTTCTTTTGACCAAGTCAAGCTTCTAGGCAATCCTGAACATAGGAGTACTAGGTATGTTGGTGCTCGACCATCTTTTAATGCAATCCTTGAACATCAGATGAGATTTCCACATAATTTCATATCTAAAAGGATGATTTTCCTTTAAGCATTTGTGGTATTCCAAAGGAGCAAAGGGTTGTGGTCAGAGACCGTTCTAGGGAAGGCGAGGAGCTTCAAGGCTAGACCAATTCCCTAGTTTCCTGAGATGAGAAATATGTCAAGTCTAACCTAAATAAGATCCTTTCCCTTCTTGATATTGGACCAAGTGAATTTTTGCCCTGATAGTTCCACATCCATTAACCCATTCCTACCAACGAAGTCAGCTAGATCAATCATGTTGTTAGAGTACTCTAGAAGGCCTCCCAACTTCTCAGAGCGGATCAAAGGAGAGTTGAAATCACCCATAATCAACCAGTGGGCATTGGCATTATTTTGTATTAGAGCAGTTATGTCATTCCAGAACTTTAATCTATCAGCTCTGACATTAGGGAAAAAAACATCAACAAGAATCCAAGAGTCCATAAAGGAAGAGAGTTCAAAGACCAAAAGGTTGGCCGAGGAGGAGACAAGACTACCAAAAAAATGAGAGGGGTCCCACTTGGTGAGGAAGCCACCAGAGACACCAGTAGAATCACTAAAAACAAAATTTTCTCCAAGCCAAATTTTCCTAGCAACAAGGGAAAAGGAGGACATAGACATCTTAACTTCTTCGAGAAGGACTATAATTTTAGTTTAAAAAATACACTCTTTAAGAGCATATTTCTTTTGGGGGTTGTTAAGGCCCCTCATGTTCTAGGAGAGGACCTTCATTTCTTACCTTTTATGGACATCTCCAAGGTCCACTACTTGCCATTGGCAATATTCCTTTCTACTTCTTCTTGACTTGATAGTCTCTGCAATGGTCGACCTGCTTTGAGATGCGTCCCCACATCAGGCTTTGCAATCCTAGTCTTGTGTCTTTGAGTAAACCAACCCTCATCAACAGGAGTCATACAACCATTGGATGACACACTAGGGGCAATAGGTGAGAGTAAACCCTGATTCAGGGAGGGAGACACCAATGGGGAGCAAGCTATCTCCAGGGCGAGAGAGGGGTCCCTCGAAATCTCGTCATCTTCTAGTTGGTCAACCAAAGAAACTGAGCTGACTATTAGGGAGATGTATTGTTCCTTCCAAATTGAATTAGAGGCTTCCACCACAATCTTTATAGGAGATTTGAGAAGGTTGTTGATACTCTCAACAAAGGGGTATTCTTCCATAACCAGGTCCTCAACTGCTAAGGGAGGATCACAGGTCCCATAGCCAGGTCTTGATGAATAATATGAGCATTTGGCACTGATACTTCCACCTGGGTTAGGCCCTTAAGCTTGAAGGATAGGGGACTAGAGCCTTGCATTGGGAGATAACATGCCCAGGTTCATGGCATTTTTGGTAGAGGAAGGTAGCATTTTCATAAACCAGGGCTTGACTCTAGCTGCCAAGCCTGGATTTGAGGGTTATGAAGTTAGGGAGATTCATGCTCATAGTAGCTCAAACATAGAAATGAGCATAGGCCAGGTGCGATTTGGATCTGGTGATATCATCAACACCTACAAAATGACTAAAGGAGTTCCCAATCCATTTGAATATGGATTTATCCCAGTATTCAAGGGTAAGCCCCTGGAGCCGAACCCATATAGGAGCAGTTTTTTGCAAGTTAGCTGTAGGGTCAAAGCTGGCCTTCCAACGACAGAGGGAGAGGTTGTTTCGACCATAGGACCAACATCTAGAGAGGACAAGGGTGACATCCTCATCAATAGTGAATTTGAAGAGGAAGAGGGCACCAGGCATGGCACTAACAGAAACACTCCCTTTCAGTTTCCATTTGTCCTTGACCCATTTTCTGACCATCTCCACCATGGGGTGCAGGGAGAAGAACTTCCCCACCAGAGTATTGGCCATGTTCAGTAAAATGCGGTCCAAAAAAATGTTAGAAAGCTCAAAAGACGTTCCCTCCTCATTTTGCAATTAGACAGGGATGAAGTTGGGGTCCAGAATCTCCGTATTTATGACCAACACATTTTTCCAACCCTTCAGGTCTACGTTAATAGCCAGAAGTTCCGTGGTTAGAAAAACCAACATGTCAGGAATAGGCTCAGAATCAGATACCACAAGCATGGGCAAAGAGCTCTTTGAAGAAGATCCATCAATCTGAAGCACCACCGGATGAGGAGGAGGAACCATTGTGGCACCAGTAGAGGATGTGACAGACATTGTCAGCATCACAGGGTCCAAAATGGGGTCCATGGGTGGTGTGAGGAGATCCCCATCAACAGACACCACCATGAACGACGAAGATTTTAAATTTGAACTTGCAGAACGGGAGAGTGGCTTCTTGTGTTAATTATCATCTGATATGGAATAAAAGAAACAATTAAAATTTTGAAATTAGAAGAAACAATTACAATTTTGAAATTAGAGCCATTGATGTGGGATAAATACTTTGAGTTTAAAGCCTTAGTACCCATCTTTTGCTTCTAATATAGAATAATTCACCATAGTCTTTCTTTAGGTGCACTTTTCTAAACTATTGTTATTATTTTCAAATGATATTAAATTACTCATGTTTTTCTATATTGGGACCCACAAGATTTCAACAATATTTACTAACTTCTCTATGAAGTACACGCAAGATAGCTAAACCTATTTGTTGGTTGTTCAAATGGAGTGAGACAGTATGTATTAGAGAAATTGTTTTATATATTAAATTAGTTAGAGACAGATCGTAGAATGTTGAAGTGCATGACTGACAAATTATATACAAATAATATTTTTTTTATTCATTCGACATGTTACAAAAAAATCATGGGAAAGCTTAAAAAACAGATGTTCATTATTAGTTATTTAGAGTTCTAAATTAAAAAACTATACTTTATTTATTTGAAACTAAACATTTAGCAAATATGCACGACATTTACTTAGAAGATAAATGTTAAACATTGAATGCCGAAGCACTAAGAACTGTCATCAATCAATTGGTATTTTATGTTTTTTTTTAATTCACAATTTCAATTATTTAGGTAGCATCTTTAGCAAATCAACTTTTGCATTTTAAGTTGGATGATTATATTGTATATGTTTTTCAGCTCTTAAATGGTTGAGTTGTAATTCTTGGAAGTCTTGAATTATCTATACATAGCTTTTGTTCTTCAAATGGCTTTGTTCAATATAAAATTAGAGAACATTTAATAGAAAAGAACTTCAGACAAAATAAAAACTGTTCATATAGTAATATAAAATTGTTTGAAAAATTATGTTCTTATAGCTTAAATAGTCAAATAGAGTTTTTTGGGTTTACATCATCACATTATGGATGTTATATTTCTAACTAAATATACATCATGTAGACAAACTAGCAGTTAATAGGATTCAACATTAGGGAAAACTTTATGATGATGAGTCATGAAGTATGGGTTTTATGATCTAAACATTGATGAAAAAACTTTCACACAATTGAATCTAAAACCAGCCTACAAATTGCAAAAATCTAACATCATTTTAATAATTCAAAAAAAACATATTAAAAATAGTGCCAGATTTGACAATAAGTAGTTGCAGGAGAATTATGATGACCAAAAACTGGACTATGAACAATCAGATGTCAACACGTAAAGTTATCATATATGATTTTTAACTACAACATAGATAACAACAAAGCCATGAACAATATGGAAACACACAGCGCTGATCAGGGAAATCCCAAATTATCCAGATGATCTCCTCGTAGAATAGAAAGAGTCTTCTTCTTTAGAAACTATGTTTTAGCTATTTCTATTTTCTGTAGGTTGCGTTGTTTCCAATCTTTGTAATTATCCTAACAGTCATTATTTAAATCACCTTAACCCAACATTTTGGGTATGGGAGAATATATAGATCATTTAGTCTTCCCATGGTATCAAAACAACGATCCTCTGCATTGTTGCTTGCACAATCTCTCCTCCCCCCTGCATTGCAGCCTGGACAATCTCTTCTCCACCATCATGGCCACGAACAACACTTTCTCTACTACCAGTGCTTCCCACACACCCACCTCCCCATGCTCCCCACACTCCCCATCTCCACCCTCCTCCACTCTCCAATTGGTTCCCCTTCACCACATGATCTCTGTCAAACTTGATCACCAAAACTACCTCCTCTAGCGCACGTTGTTCCTCTCGCTTCTCCAAGGCTATGACCTGGAAGGTTACATTGATGGGACCATTTCTTGTCCCCCTTGTACTCTCTCTCCAATAGATCTCACACTGAATCCTTCCTATCTTGCCTCACACAAGCAGGACAAGATCCTTCTTGGATGGTTGCTCTTTGCACTTGCTAACGATAGTTTGGCGACTATGTTGGCCTTGATACCTCGTGTGTTGTTTGGCTTGCTCTAGAGAAGCGATTTGCTTCCAATTCCAAAGAATGACTCATGTAACTTCATCACAAACTACATACCATCTGTAAGGGCACTCTCTCCATGCTTGACTACCTCCACCATGCCAAACAATTGGTTGAGACCCTCACAGCTTCTGGACAAACCATCTGCGATTTGAATCTGCAGCAGATTATCTTGAGCGGTCTCGAGTCCACCTACAATGTTGTCATCACTTCTCTAATAGCCACACTTGACACCATTGACATGGATGATTTTATGGCCCATCTCCTCACTTTTGAGATGTATATCGATGCCCAACAGACCATCCTTCAACAACACCCAGTGACCAATGTAGCCAGCTATAATCCTACTCCCAATCCTTGTTCTCAACAACTTCCCTACAATAATAATTGTGAAAGAAACCACAATAATCGAGGCCGTGGGAACAACAATCATGGTCAATGCCCTCCACCTGTGCCTCTTCAAGCGATAGAACCATGCTAGCTTTGCGGGCATAAGAACCACACGGCTAACACTTGTTGGTTCAGGTTTGATAAAACCTACCAGGAGATGCTTGAATCGGCTGCCCCCCCCTTTGCATACATGGCAACACCGTATCCCTATCATCACTTTGGCATCCCTCATCAGTAGTCATCTTCCTATGTGTCATCTTAGATTTTGGTTGATCCTAGCTAATACCCTGATAGAAGAGCTACTAATCATGTCACTCCAGACTTGAGTAACCTACAAATTCACCATGAGTATGATGCCCCTGACAAGCTTCGCATTGGTAATGGCTCTAAACTTTCTATTTCTCACATTGGTAGATCACAAATTTATCATTCCTCATGTTTATTTAATCTCAATGATATTTTGCATGTCCCTAATGTCATGACTAATCTTCTCTATTTCAAAATTTGCCTCTGACAATGAAGTCTTTTTTGAATTTCATCCACACTTTTTCCTTGTAAAGGACTGGCGCACAGGGATGGTAGTTATTCACGGGCAACATAAGGATGGTCTCTACCACCTATCTTCGAGTGTTTCTCCACCCTCTCAGGCCCCTTTTATAGCGTTTGTTGGTGAACAAACTTCTCTTGAGAGATGGCATCAGCGTTTAGGTCACCCTATGCCATGGACTGTTAGGAATATTGTTGGAGTCGAGTCGCTTCCTGTTAGTCAGAATAAATTTGGTCTTTGTAGTCCATGTCAGGTTAGTAAGAGTCACCAATTGTCTTTTAATTTTAGTTCTACTACTTGCAAACATCCTTTGGAATTAATTGTTTCTCATATTTGGGGTCCTTCTCCCTATGTCTCTTATGATGGTTTTCATTTTTACTTAATTTTTGTGGATGTTTACAGTAGATACACATGGCTCTTTCCATTATCTCATAAATTAGATGCACTGCCTACATTCATTAATTTCAAGACCAAAATTGAGAACCTTCTTGGCCATAAAATCAAAACCTTACAATCCAACAATTGGGGGGAATTTATTAAATTTAAACCCTTTTTGGCCTCCTAGGGATTCACTCAACTTTTTTCCTTTCCCTATTCTCCACAACAAAATGGTTTAGCAGAGCACTAGTCCCACCCAGGTCCCAATTAAATTTTGTTGGGTGCAAATGGGTTTTTAAATTGAAACAAAAAGAAAACTGTTCAATTGATCACTACAAAGAATGGCTAGTTGCCAAGAGGTTCAATCAATAGGAAGGAATTGACTATGGGGAAAATTTCAATCATGTCATCAAACCCTGCACCATTCATACAATTCTCACAATTGCACTCTCTATGGGATGGTCACTTCAACAACTTGATGTGCAAAATGCCTTCCTCCATGGTGTCCTTGAGGAAGAGGTTTACATGAAGCAACCACCTGGCTATATTGATCCCTAGTTTCCTAATCATGTGTGTAGACTCCACAAGTCTCTCTACCATCTCAAACAATCTCCATGGGCCTGGCACCACCGACTGAGCACCTTTCTCCAATAGGTTGTGCTTGTGGGTTCCAAAGCTAACACTTCGCTATTCATTAAGTGAAACACCCACTCCACTATTTTTATGCTTGTTTATGTCGATGATATTATTATTACTAGGTCTACTGTGGACTGTTCAGGATCTGATATCTCAACTTCAGTCAGCTTTTGCCATAAAAGGTTTGGGCTCTCTCCATTATTTTTTGGGCATCAAAGCACTTTCAAATCCTACAAGGCTTCTCCTCTCTCAAAGGAAGTATACAATTGATCTTCTCAAGAAGACAAAGATGGATGGTGCAAAACTAGTTCACACTCCTATTTGCAGCCAAGAAAAGTTGTCTAAATTCACCGGCTCTGCCTTAAGCGATCCCACTCTATATAGGAGTGTTGTTGGTGCTCTTCAGTATCTCACCCTTATGAAACCAGATATTGCTTTCACCATCAATAAGGTTGTCAGTTTATGCAGCAACCCACTGATGATCATTGGAACGCTGTCAAGAGTATCCTACGGTACCTAAAGGAAACTCTCTCTTATGGACTACAACTCAGCAAGTCTAACCCTCTCACTCTTAATGCCTTTTCTGACTCAAATTGGGTTGTTTTCTTCGATGATCGTCATTATACTAGCAGTTATCGGA
The DNA here is from genome assembly GCF_030272615.1 of Cryptomeria japonica. Taxonomy (NCBI): domain Eukaryota; kingdom Viridiplantae; phylum Streptophyta; class Pinopsida; order Cupressales; family Cupressaceae; genus Cryptomeria; species Cryptomeria japonica. The sequence goes on from NC_081411.1 coordinate 190,974,442, forward strand.
TCTTCCTTGGCTCAAATCTGATTTCATGGAGTGCTCGAAAACAAAAGACCGTCTCAAGGTCTAGTAGTGAAGCTGAATATAGAGGAGTTGCCATAGCCACTGCTAAGGTAATTTGGATTCAATCCCTCCTCTCTAAACTTGGATATTCTCCCATTGCTCCCCCTATTCTATGGTGTGACAATCTTGGTGCTACGTATCTCATGGCTAATCCAGTCTTTCATGCATGGACTAAGCAAATTGAGATTGATTATCATTTCGTTCATGAGAAAGTTGCTAACAAAGGCCTTGTTGTTCGATTCATCTCTACAAAAGATCAGGTTGCAGATATCTTCACTAAGGGGTTGAGCTCTGCTTGATTTGCATTACTTTGGGAAAAGTTGACAGTACAAGCACCCATGCTCACCTTGCAAGGGCATATAGAAAGACACAGTGTTGATCACAGAAATCTCAGATTATCTAGATGATCTTCTCACAGAATCGAAAGAGTCTTCTTCTTTAGAAACTCCGTTTTAGCTGTTTCTATTTTCTATAGGTTGTGCTGTTTCCACTCTTTGTAATTATCCTAACAGTCATTAATTAAATCACCTTAACCCAACCTTTTGGGTAAGGGAGAATATACAGATCATTTAGTCTTCTCAAACAATGCAGACAGTTGGAACCACCATAAATGTTCTACATGTGATTCTCTATATTGGGCCTCACAAGATTCCAACTATATTTACTAGCCTTGCTCTAACGTAAGGGACGATTATTAAACCTATTTCCTTGACATGTATAAACAGAATATTTTATCTATCGAATTAGTTACAGCCGAATAGTGGAAAGTTGAAGTGAGAGTAACAAATTACATATAAATTAACTTATTTTATTCCTTTGACATGTCACAGATAAGGCATGGGAATGCTTAAATAGCAGATGCATGTTGTTCATTATTGAGAGTTCTCAATAAAAATTTAACTATAGTTTATTTATTTGAAGCTAAAAATTTAGAAAATATGTGTGACATTTATCGAAAAGTTAAATGTTAATGGGGAATCGCTGAGTCATTTATACAAGTTATTTTAAATTATATAGGAAAAATTAGATCTTTTGCTGTATTTTTCAAACAAGAGTTTTTTTCCTTTCTTTAAAACAGTTTTGTAGTTTTAGTTCAATAAAACGTTTAGTGAAAGTAAAAATATTTTTTTAATTTTTTGAAATAATTTTATATTGTCTTTCTTTTCAATCTTGTAATGGCTGAGTTGTAATTCCTGAAGTCTAGATTTTTTTTATATTAAAATCAAGTAAAAACCGCAATAGAAGAATCAAGAGCCCAACTAAGGGCGAGATCTCCCAGCATAACAACATGATATTCAAAAGAGTACAAGGCCAAAACCATCTGAGGCAGATCACAAAAAGGGAACTGATAAAGATACGAGCAGCCAATGCAAGGACCGAATTGCAAAAAAATGGGAAGGGACCAGAGCGAGTCAATGGAGGATATCATTTTGATTTTCAACCCAGGAAGTCCATTCAACAGGACCTTCCATCCAAACCACGTCCCTTCGATCTTGAGTCTGGGCCTCCATAGCAACCTAGGGGAGAGGAGACATCCCATTGTCTTGGATTTCCTTCTTCAGCTTCATTAGGGCATTGTCAAAGGAGGCAAGACACTCAGTGCATCTTATCCACTAAAACCCACCACACATCTCATAAACGAACATGGTAGCAGACCCGTCCTTGAAGAATCTATACAACTTGTTTCTTTCAATTCCCATGACTATAGACACATGCACAACAATATTGTAAAGAGTGAGTCTTTTGAAAGTCTTAGTAAGGATCCTGGAGTGATCTTGAAATCACTCCTCATTTCTAATCTTCCAAAGGTGCCATAAAATGTTAGTAGAGATGATAGACCAAATAAGATTAGTATCCTTTTTTAATTGATGAATATATCCAGTAACGATTTCCATAGTATTAGCACTGAAAGGCACCACTAAACCGAACATAAGCCAAAATTCTTTAGCAACAATGCAATCAAATAAAACATGTCTAGATGTCTCAAGAACCTTGCATATAGAGCAAAGATCAAAAATAGAATCATCTTTTTTTAAAGGAAGTCTGTCAGTAAGAAGGAGCCACTTAAAATACTTAATTTTTGGAGCAATAGTAGATTTCCAAAATCTGTTAAGGGAGGACTGCCAGTGAAGGACATCAAGGTCAAAGTACCAGAGTTGATTAATGTGGGAAAGGATGGAGTGATCACTAGACATAATAGCTTAGATGTCATGGGCTTTAAGCTTATGAAGGGGAGTGTCACTCAGCCATTTGAAGAGCAGGTGCCTATGGGAGTCAAAAGAGCAATCCTTAGGGAGATTGAGATGGGTACAGGCATGTTGAAGCAACTTGCAGGTCCTTTTTGGGGATTGAGGGAGGTCGAAGGTGTTGTTGAGTTCTTCCTAAGAGATAAGGTCATCATTTTCCAAAATATCAATGAAGCAGGTAATACCCTTATGCACCCAAAGTCTAGCCGAGCATCCTCAGGTAAGAGCAAGTGGCTTAGTGGCATGAGTGAGATTCCACCATATGGACCTCTCACCATGGACCTGATTATTGGTGTAAAAGTAAATATTGATAAGGGAGCTCCTAACATGCTCTGAGGCCTTCCAAATAGATTTAAAGATAGTAGTGCCCTGCACTAAGATAGAGAATTTACCAGCCGCAATGTTAGCAAAGGGGAGATCTTTCCATGACTTAGCAAACCTCGGAACAACTCTCTCAATGTTATTTCTAATAAGAATTTTCTAGGGCTCATCTCTGTCAAGAGCATGGAAGATCCATTTCGTAGCAAGAGAGATCCCTTGAAGTCTAAGGTCTTTGAGGCGAAGACCACCCAACTTTTTCTCAACATGACACCAAGCCCACTTAACAGCATGCTTCTTCCCCCTCCCCCCCCTCCCCCCTTGCCATTGGACCATAGGAAGTTCCTTATAACTTTTTGTATTTCAAGAATTTGGTAATTGCTAAACATCCAGGGCAAGGAGTAATATATGCTGTAAGAGGAGAGGATCTTTTGGTAAACTTGGACCCGACCAGCGAGAGACAGGAATCTATTATTTCACTTGTTGAGCTTTTTATCAGTCCTCTCCCTGACCCAAATCCACATGTCTTTGAGGGAGGGGGATATGGAGAAGGGGATGCCGAGGTATCTAACGATCTTGTTAGGATCGCCCCACTGGAAACCAAGTTGAGGGATCCAATCGGGAGGCAAGTCTTGCCATCCCAGAAGAACAGACTTGGCCTGAGAGATCTTGGCACCAGAGACGGTTCCAAAGATCTTAAGTTCTTGGTTAAGGGCTTCAAAATTCTGCTTAGTAAGTTCGAGGAATAAAGAGGTATCGTTAGCAAATTGGATATTAAGAAGCTGGGATTGATCAGGGAACCTAAGTCCCTTCACAAAGAGAGAGAGCAAATCATCCCGAAGGAGAAAGAAAAGGACAGAGGCAATCACAAAGAGAGCAGGGGCCAAGGGACACCCTTGACGGATGGATCGGGAAAGCTTGATAGGTGAGGAAAGGGAACCATTGATATCAATAAGGGCAGAGGCATCTTTAAAGAGAGCTTTAACCATGTCGCATAACTCCTTAGGAAAACCGAAAGCATCAAGCATCATGAGGATAAAGTCCCATTTAATAATCTTCCCTTACGTCAGAGCAAGACTAGTAAATATAATTGGAATCTTGTGACGCTCAATATAGAGAATCATATGCAGAGCATTAATGGCGGCTCTAACTATTATTAAAACTTTCCCGTACGATTCTTCCCTGGTATGTTTTGTGGCTATTAATTTTTGAGGTTCGTATATTTCCACTTTGACTAAAATAGGTCTTTATGCGTCGCACATGACTGATTGCCTGCTCAATATAATAATTTTAACAGATAGGAACTGTCAGGCATTATAGTTTGAGAAATTCCAGGCTAACTTTAATTAAAAGCAATGAGAGTATCTTATTTTGGTCTTTGGAAGCTTTTCAAAGTTTGTATATATTTATATAAAAAAAGTGATTTTAGGTTTTTTAAGATTTTTTATTTGTAAAGTTATTTAGAACAAAAGTATGAATCTTATATAACTTGTTTTTTAATTACATTCAACCTGGAATTCCTCAAACTATAGTGCTCGACAATTCTTTATCTTTCAAAATTATTATATTGAGCAGGCAATCAGTCATGTGCGACGCATAAAGACCTATTTTAGTCAAAGTGGAAATATACGAACCTCAAAAATTAATAGCCACAGAAGATACCAGGGAAGAATCATACTGGAGAAACACGTAAAGTTATCATATATGATTTTTAACTACAACATAGATAACAACAAAGCCATGAACCACCATTAATGCTCTGCATGTGATTCTCTATATTGGGCCTCGCAACATTCCAACTATATTTACTAGCCTTGCTCTGACGTAAGGGAAGATTATTAAATCTATTTCCTTGAGATGCTGAAATTGAGTGTTGAAAGAGTATGTATAAAAAGAATGTTTTATCTATCGAATTAGTTAAAGCCGAACCGTGGAAAGTTGGAGTAACAAATCACATATAAGTAAACTTATTTTATTCCTTGGACATATCACAGAAAAATCATGGGCAAGCTTAAACAGCAGATGCACGTTGTTCATTATTTAGAGTTCTAAATAATAAATTAAGTGTAGTTTATTTATTTGAAGTTAAACATTTAGAAAATCTGCGTGACATTTCGCTAGAAGTTAAATATTAATGGGGAATCGCTGAGTCATTTATAGAAGTTATTTTAAAATATATATGAAAAATTCGATCTTTTGCTGTATTTTTGAACTGCTATCAAACAACAGTTTTTCCCTTTTTTTTAAAGCAGTTTTGATCACTTTGAACAAATCAAAGAATAAGTTTTGTAGGTTTAGTTCGATAAAAAGTTTAGTGAAAGTAAAATAGTTTTTCAATTTCTGAAATAATTTTATATTGCATCTCTTTTCAATCTTGTAATGGCTGAGTTGTAATTCCTGAAGTCTAGATTTCCCTTTCAAACATCTATTAATAAATACTTTCATTCTGTTTCCCTTCTTGTAACTACTTTCTTCAATATAAAATTGGAAAACATTCAATGAGAAAGGACTCATATAGCCAATATAAAATAGTTTGATAAACAGTGTATCATGATATACACAAGCTAGCTGTTTATAGGATGAAACACTAGGGAAAACAAAATGGATTATCTGTAATTCAGAGGAAACATATTAAAAGTAGTGTCTGATTTGGCAATAAGGACTTCCAGGAGGATTATAATGCCCAATAACTGGACTATGCATATCCTCCTATGTTTGCCATATGCTTACATAACTTTCCTTATGACTAATTTGGGACTGACTATGTCCATTTTCCTCAACATAAATGACTGAAAGCCCTCCAGGCTTTAGACTACTAACTTTCTCTTTAACATATGCATCTTCATCTTATATCAAAGAAAACTACGAAAAACAAAATGCATTATATCTAATTTGAAACAAACATACTAAAAGTTGTTTTACATCTACCATCAAGGAATTGCAAGAGTATCATGCCCAATACCTGGACTATGATCATTCACATGAACATTCTCCAATGTTTTCCTTATGCTTATATAACTCTCACCAAGACTAATATGAGAATGGGAGTGCCCATTTTCCTCAACAGAAATGACTGAAAGACCTCCTGGTTCTACACCACTAATTTTCTCCATGATATTTTCATCTTCAGATTCAGCTTTTGGACTAGAAAATAGAGAAAGATTACTCCCCTCCACTGTGAGCTGACGAGCATCACTTAAAGAGAAGGTATACAACAGAGAAGACATTAACAGTACGAGGGTTACAAAAGCAGAATTACTAGTGAAAGAAAGCTTCATCCTTCAACCAGAACTAAACTAGGCTCTGAAAATATAAATATGGAATCAAGAATGGAGAAAGCCAAATATGCTGCATAGAATTGCTCCAAAGGATTGTCTTATTTATAGTCATTTATAAATATTCTGAGCTATAAAAATATTTCAATCCTTGTATACTCTGCAAAACGATTGGCTATAGACATTTTCCTTGACTCGTGGTTTGATTTGTCATTTCGCCGGTTGTTTACTACCACTATGAAAACGACATATTATTTATATTGGGGTGTGTATAGTTGATCTTTAACCCTAATAACCAGCCCAATAAGAAAGAAAAACTGTATTCTTTTAGGCAGCGTTTAAATTGGATGATCGCTATGCCCAGAATTAAAGAACCAAGATTGGTTGAAGGGTTTTCTAAGGTGGATTATAAATTTTAAATAACAAGAACCAGTTAATTTGAGAATGGTAAAATAAGATTATTTAAAATTATTTAAAAAAAAATTTATTCTAATAATAGATGTATATTTATATTTCAATTTAAAACATATATAATTTTTTACAATTTTAAATTAAAAGCTGATTATTTGAAATTAAATAATATTTAAAGTTATTATAATTTTAAGAATTATTAATGTTGAAAGGCATTTTAAAATAATAAGAAAGACTGGAATGTAATGGTATGTCTTAATAAATTGTTTTTATCTTTTATGTTTAAATTTGATAATCATTTACATGTTAAAATTAATTTGTCAAAATAAGCAAAGTTTAGCATTTATGATTACATATATTAACTCAAACTATTTATAAACTAAAAAACTTAATTAATTAATATAACAATTTTTTATATAGATGCATTTCAAATCCAATTAAACATTGAGTTTTTTTAATTCAGGTGAGTGGGTTATCTTTTATCTTTTTGTTTGTAAGTAAGATTTTATATTTTGCATAAATAGTGAGCTATAAGCTTATCTTAACCTACACAATTATCATGTTTATTAATCACTTTAGTTTAAATTCATGTGTAGAAAATTGATCTAGGTCAATTTTACAAACATGAATCTATATAATGTACTTGTAAACTTAATTTCAAAATTTGAGTCATGTTTCCTTCTCTCTTTATTTATTATAAACTAACTAATGAAAAACATATTTCAATTGCATCAAGGTGGTGATTTAAGAACTAACTTTAATCATTTAAAGAATATAGTAATATCATTAGATCATTCATATTAAAGCATCATATTGCATCATAACTCCACAATTTGCTTATATTATCATCCTATAGACAATGTATTTTTATCTATTCTATTTGATCTTGCATTAGTACTATGGAATCTATTTTCCTATTAACTTGTTCATAGAAAACACAACCCTTCTTTAGTGTTCTCATATATAATCTTTATTTAAACACATACACAAATTTAAATATGAGTCATATATAGAATAATCCAATTCATTTTTTTTAATTGGTTTTTGAAATATAATCCTATCTTTTATATTCATGGACTGAATGTCATAATTAAAACACATTCTAACAAACAATTATATAATTAATTCCATATTTATTATTGGTTTACTTGATTATATATCTAGTTTAACTCTTATATTTTCTCAATTATCATAAATATTTATGTAAATTGTTATTTTCTTTTGTAAAATAAATAAAATAATGTAAAACACCTCCCCAAATTACCATGGCTGTTTTGATTGTCTATTCACAAGCTTCCCAAATTGCTACTGGTACCAGTTAGGCAACCCCACCTTACCCTTCATTCTTCGTGATCATAGTCGTTCCTCCCCTTGATGTAAAAAAAATCTTCTGATTTTGATAATGGCTCTTCTTAGATAGTTGTTTAACATAAGAAGAAAATTTTCACTGAAAGGATTTCTCCTTTTTGAGTTAGGTTGTCAAAGATAAAATGATCAGATTCAAATTTGGATTGTTTTAATCTATTCCAACTCTTCTGTTTTCTGATTGGTTGCCCTATTTTATTGTTTCTAAAATAGTTTCGATTTGTTTGTTTCATACTCTGTAAAATGTTCTTTCAAAACCCTGCTTACTTCAATAAAAAACAAAACAAAATACAGCTATATCCATAATAAAAAAATTGTGTGCTTTATTATATACTTTTTCCTCCCATTCTATATACAGGCTATATCAGTGTTTGGAGTAGTCATTTCACCTATTTGTTAGCCACCCAGAAAGCTATGGTCCAAATCATTTGTCTGTGATTTTTTTAATGTAATGCAGGGGTCATGACAGTTATTTTTAAGCACTTGAAGTTGACGCTTTATAAAAGCAAACAAAATTAGAATGAAATGAATTTGGCACCTGCTGCTTATTAAATGAAGAGTGGGGGCCTCCCGCTATTTTAATTCTCACCTCCATAATAATCGGAATTATATTTTATAAGTATGGCGGACCAATTTCAATTTTCCTCCTCAATCTAAATAAAATAACCTTCAAGTTGGATTATAAATAGATTTTCGTTTTATTTTATATTTTATCTGTTTGCTTTCTTATCCTCATTCCGTCCTATGTTTTAGAGGCATCTGTTACCCAGAGAATGGATGCTCGTGACTTAAAAAATTACATGCAAGTTGAATTTGGATGGCCCAAAGATGCAAAGCTGGCTGCTCCACTTTACAGATGTGGGTTTAACATGTTTTCACTAACATTATAAATAAAATTTTAACAGCAGTTTCGATATTTTTCAATTGTCCTATTTAGATCTTCAAGTTGTTCTTAGATGGGATAAGATAGAACGTTTTTTTAATTGTATATCATGTTTAGTGATCTGACAGAAGTAAACTTTTTGAATGTAGGAGTTAAAGAAATGAGGGATATTTATTTTGTGAAAGTTTCATTTCTTATAAACAAAGATCTTATGCTTAATATGATTTGATTTTCATATGCTATAATAATACTAGCATATTGAGTTTTAAGAAAAAAAGTATGTAAAAAATGTTCATAGATCATTATCCACAATATTATTATTTTTGTCATTATTCCATTAAAATTATATTATTCACTATCACAACTTTCTTTCTATCAATCTCTTATTTCTATTTTAGATGGGGTTGAGTAGTTAAATAGAGCAAAATCCAAATCAAATAAGGAAGAAAAATTGACTGAGAAGAATCTTTGAAACCGCATTTTTTTTTAATATGCTTATACTCACCTTTTTCTTATTCACACATTCTTGCTAACCTTCTATAGAGTCATTTAATTTGTGAATGAAAGTATAAACTCTTATAGAGTAAGACCTTGCACTTAATAAGATTTGATTTTGAGTCACTATTATAATACTACCATACTTATATTTAGAAAAATTTATAGAGTGAAACCCAAACCAAACAAGGAAAGTTGGCGGATAAGGATTTTTGACACTACATTTTCAATTTTTATGAGTATCTATTCTTTTTGTTATTCTTTCATGGATTCTTGCTAACATCCTATAGGAGTTGTTGTGGTTGTAGATGCCTATGAAAGGAAGATAAATGGTAGAAAAGGATCCTAACACTATTCTAGGGGTGCAAATAGTGCAAATAACAAGGCATGCATGATCAAAGAAAGAGGAACCATTTCATTGGATGGTAAACATAACACTGATAATGTCTATTATGTTGAAGGTCTGAAGCATAATCTTTTGAGTGTAGGACATTTGGTAGATAGAGTATTTCAGTTACAATTCAAGGATGGAAAGTGCAAAATCATTCGCAAACCAGGTTTGGAGATTGCAACCAATACATAGACAAAAGGTAACATCTTTCATTTGAACTCCAATGAAAAGACATGTTTGATTGCACATATTGATGAAAGTTGGCTATGGCATAAAGGGTTGTGTCATGTAAATTTTGATTGCATTGTAAATATCAGTTCAACTAAGGTAGTTAGAGATTTACCTAAGATTGTGAAGCCTCACAATCCAGTATGTAAAGAATGTCAAATGAGTAAGATAATCCAAACTTCTTTTAGGAGCATACCTGAGAAATCTAATGATGTTCTTGATTTGATTCATACTGACCTATGTGGTCCTGCTAATAAAAGAATGTTTCAAGGTGATATATATTTTATGTTAATCATTGATGACTATTCTAGAATCATGTGGGTTGCTTTTCTAAGGGAGAAATCTGAAGCCTTTGAGAAATTCAAGATCTTTAAAGCTATGGTTCAGATAGAGACATGAATGAAAACCAAGTGTTTGAGATCATATCAATGTGGTGAATTCACATCTGGTGAGTTTAACTGTTATTGTGAGTAAAATGGCATCAGGAGACAGTTATCTGCACCCCAGACACCTCAACGGAATGACATTGTGGAAATAAAGGAAAAAACTATTTTGGATGTAGCCAGAAGCATGATGATGGAAGTTAATTTTCCTCATATCTACTAGAGAGAAGCAGTAAGTACAACAGTTTATACATTCAACAGAGTTCATATCAAAGGAGATATCGATAAGACCCCATATGAATTATGGTTTGGTCATTCACCTACTCTTAGATAAAATATTGGAAGGAAGTGTTATATCAAAAGAGATGATTCCATTGGAAAGTTTGACCCTAGATGTGATGAAAAAATATTTCTTGGTTATTCAACTAAAAGAAAAGCATATAGATATTATAACAAAAGATTGCAAAGAATTGTGGAGAGTGATAATGTGAAAGTGGATGAGCAGTATAAAGACCAAGCTAAATATTATGACTCTGAACTGGAAGTGGAAATGATCATAAATGAACCAGTAGTGCCTATACCAAAATAGAATATTAAACCAGTTACCCAGACATCATCAGAAAAATCAACTATAACTGAAGAGCAACATAGAGAACTTGAAAATAAGAAAACACCAAGGTATGTAAGGCTAAATCACTTTAAAGATTAGATCATTGTAGATATAAACATGGGAGTTATGACAAGAAGAATATTGACATATCAAGAGGTATGCTCATTTCTCAAATTTAACCGGCATTAGTAGTTGAAGATTGTAAAGATGAAAGTTGGATGAAAGCTATGGAAGATGAATTAGATCAGATTGAAAAGAACAATACTTGGACTTTAGTTCACCGACCTAAAAATAAGAATGTTACTGGATCTAAATGGGTTTTTAGAATAAAAATGAATGGGGATGGACAAGTTGTAAGAAACGGGATAGATTGGTTTGCAAAGGATATTATCCCAAGGAAGGAATTGAATATGATGAAACTTTTGCACTGGTAGCTAGAATTGAAGTTGTCAGACTATCTCTTTCTTATGCAGCCTATAAGAACTACAAGGTCTACCAAATAGATGTTAAGTGTGTATTTATGAATGGATAACTTGAAGAGGAAGTCTTTATTGAGAAAGCAAATGGATTTTTACTGACAGAAGACAAAAATATGGTTTTTAGATTAAGGAAAGCTCTATATGGACTAAAATAGGCTACTAGAGCTTGGTATGCAAGGTTGGACAAGTATCTTTTGAAGATTGATTTTATAAAAGGTAATGCTAACAAAAACTTATATTATATGATCACTAATGATGATATTCTGATTATTGAAGTATTTTTTGATGATGTCATTTTTTGAGGTGAAGAAAAATTGTGCATGGAATTTTCTGATAATATGTAGAGTGAATTTGAAATATCTATGACTGGAGAAATAAGATATTTTCTAGGTTTTTAGATTACTCAAACTGACAAAGGCATCTTTACCTATCAAACTAAGTATCTAAGGAAATTGTTGAAGAAATTTGGTATGGAAAATTCTAAACCGGTTAGTACTCCTATGGTTACAAGTGAAAAATTGTCACTTAAGGATGTATCCCCTTTAGTAAATTCCACAAGATATAAATATATGATTGGTGGTTTGCTATATTTAACTCAAACTAGATTGGATATAATGAATGCAGTCTGTATCAAGATTTCAATGTAATCCAAGAGAAAATCATAAAAGTGCAATAAAAAGGATATTTTGGTATTTGCAAGGAACAACTCAATATGGTTTTTGGTACCCTAAAGAGGACTTTCGATGGAGAATCCTTCCTTGGGAAGAAGTTGGTTACATGGATCAATAAGAAGCAGTCATGCATCTCCTTATATACTACTAAAGCTAAATATGTTGCAGCTGCAACCAATTGTACTCAAGTTCTATGGATGAAGTAGATGTTGAAGGATATACAAGTGAGTTGTATTGATCTGGTAGTTATCCATTGTGAGAACTCTGAGCTATTAACATATCAAAGAATCTAGTATTTCACTCCAAGACTAAGCACATACCAATCAAGTATAAATTTTTGAAGGGAAAGGTAGAAGAAAAAGAAGTTAGATTGGTTTATAAGAACACTAAAGAGTAGATAGTAGACATCTTCACTACACCTTTGTCTCGGGAATCATTTGAGTATTTGAGAGACAAATCGGGGGTTTCTACCCCTCTGGTAAAGACTTAATTGATGCAGATATGCATAAGTCCAGTATGCATTATCAAAGCTACCTTTTCCTCCGGATTGATGAATCAATGCAACTTCTCAAGGGGAGTAGTTAGCCTTAAGATTTAAAGTTATTTATTCTATTTGATGATGTCGGTGTGACCGGATCAACATTCTGTACCGGTGTTCTCAGTGTAGGTTCATTTGTGATTATCTCAACTAGCAGTTCAAAGTCCATAGACCTTGAATTACCTCTAAACTGTTCATCAATCTTCACATTTGCACTCTCAATGATTTTATGCAATCTCTTATTAAAACATCTATATGCCTTGCTCTTAGATGAATAACCAAGAAATATTCCTTCATCACTTCTATGATCAAATTTGCCAATATAATCATCTCTCCTAATATAACATTTCCTTCCAAATATTCTAAAATATTTTAGAGTAGGAGTATTACCAAACCATACTTCATGAGGGGTCTTACTGGTTTCACCTTTGATGTGAACTCTATTAAATGTGTAAATAGTTGTATTCACTACTTCTCTCCAATATACATGAGGTAGGTTTTCTTCTGATATCATGCTTCTAGCTGCATCCAAAATAGTTTTGTTCTTCCTTTCCACAACTTCATTCTGCTGGGGTGTCCGAGGTGTTGATAATTGTCTTCTGATTCCATTCACTTCACAGAATGTATTAAATTTCTTAGATGTGAATTAACATCCCTGATCTAATCTCAAGCATTTGATTTTCTTATTGGTTTCATTCTCTATCATTACCATGAATAGTTTGAATTTCCCAAAAGCTTCTAATTTCTCCTTGAGAAAAGTAACCCAACACATTCTAGAATAATCATCAATGATTAGCATAAAATATCTATCTCCTTGTAAACATCTAGTTCTCGTTGGACCACATAAATCAATATGAATCAAGTCAAGAACATTATTGGATTTTTCTGGAATACTCTTAAAAGTTGCTCTAACTTGATTTCCAAATTGACATTCCTTACATATTGGATTGTGAGGTTTTACAATTTTAGGTAAATCCCTTACTGCCTTAGTAGTATTGATTTTCACAATGCAATCAAAATTTACACGACAAAGTCTTTTATGCCATAACCAACTTTCATCAATTTGTGTAATCAAGCATGTGTTCTCATTGTTATTCAAATGAAAGATATTACCTCTAGTCTGATTAGCGGTTGCAATTTCCAAACCAGATCTATTCATGATTTTGCATTTACCATTCTTGAATTGTAACTAAAATCCCTTTTCAACTAATTGACCAACACTCAAAAGATTATGTTTCAAACCCTCAACATAATAAACGTTGTCATTATTGTGCTTACCATAAAAAAATATAGTGCCTTTTCCTTTGATCAAACAAGCTTTATCATCCTCAAATCTTAGTAGACCTCCATTGTATTCCTAAAAGGTTAAGAGTTTACTTTTATCACCAGTCATATGATGTGAACATCCGAAATCAATGATCCATTCATCTTTTTCTTCAATTTTAGCTACCAGGGCCTACTCTACCTGTTTAACAATAGGTGTTGGTTGATTTTCTTTTATTGCAACAAAATCTCGTCCATTGTCTTCCAGTTCCTCATCAGAATCATTAGTCACTCCTTCATCAGCATAGTAACATGCTTTGTCTCTATTATTCTTAAATTTGTATCTCTGATATTCAGGGTTAGGCTTATATGTTCTTTTAGCTTCTTTTTTCAATCTTGCATGTCTATTAGGACACCTAGATGCCATATGACCAATTTTATTACAGTTAAAACATTTAAATGGTGCTTTACCTTCATACTTACTTCCAACTAGACCTTTAGTCATTTTCCTTGCAAATAGTGCTTCAAGCTCTTCAAGTTCTTCATTCTCTCTTTTGATTTCTTCAAGTTCTCTAGCATAGAGTGCTTCCCAATCAGATTTTTTCAGAGGATGATGCTTTCAAAGACAAATCTGTCTTAATTGTACCAATGGGACCAAATTCCTCAAGTTCAAAAGCTAAAAGTTTTCCAACCAAAGTATCTCTAGATACTGATGTATTAGGCATTGTTCTCAATTCATTAATAGTAGTTACTTTCATTTTGTACACCGGTGCAATGCTCTTAAAACTTTAGAAATAATTTAATCTTCACTTAATGATCCTCCACAATATTGTATACCCAAAACAATTTCATTAACTCTTTCCACAAAAGCAGAAATCCTTTCATCTTCTTCTATTTTTCAAATTTTCATACCAGACCTAGAAGCATTCCAATTTTGGAATTTTGACAGTGGTATCACCTTCATTAAATGTCTCCAATTTATCCCAAATAACTTTAGCAGTAGTTCGGTCTGATAATCCCATGATTTCCTGATCTAATAATGCACTCAAAAGTGCTTCTCTTGCTTTGCAATCATTCTCCTGATCTATAACCAAGGTAGGTGGATTAGGTTGACTCTGTGTAGGACCACCATAGCCATTCTTTGTAATATCCTATATGTCTTTTCCAATGCAATTTAGATGTGTCTCCATTCCGATCTTCCATATACCATAGTTAGTTCCATCAAGCTTCGGATTGTCCTTCCTGAAATAGTTAGTTGCCATAGAATCTCCTCAAGCTGTTAAACTTCTGCAAAAAGAGGACTTAGCTCTAATACCAATTGTTAGGACATGGAGGCAACTGAGAGGGGTGGTGAATCAGTTGTCTATTAATTTCAACCCAAATATAACTTAACCAAACTTAATGCATAATACCGGTAAACCAAACTTAAAGTCGATTGACAGTTTAACAGTTAATAACAGCACCGATAAAGTTTAATGCATGAAACATAAAGACAAATAACATCCACAACACATAACACCCTAAGCCTCCATAGGCCCATCTAAGTCAAACTGAGAGGCCTTCATCACTTTAGTGACATTGACCACCGGGGACCAAGAGATTTTGGATTTATGCATAACACTCGACATAGAAACCCTACTCACTCTTTTTCCCTTGACACAAATACTAGGGTTTGCCGAATCAAGAACATATTCAGGGTCATCATCCTCATCAGATAAAACAATACCTTTTCTGCTAGCGAGGTTAGGGATTTTAGAAATGGACGATAAGGGGCCTTGTTTATCAAAAATATGGAAGACCTTCATCAACACCAGAATCCACTTGCTCATAAGAAGAGGTGTTCCCATAATGAACATGGACATTCTTTTGAAATTCAATACCAGTTTTAGCCCTAGGGTTCCTCTCAACATGCAGGGCTTTTGCATGCTCCATAATCAATAAGATTAAGCCATCATGGAGAGTAGGGGAGGAAGCCCTTTTCTCATGAGTTCTAATTCTAAGATTTAAAGACAATGTCAAATAAACGGGCAAAGAAATGCACTTGTTATGACATTAATTATTCATAATCACAAAATGATAAATAAATAAGCTGCCAAATTTACTGTCTAGGGTAAGGTATCACATGACGACCTCCACAATCACTTTCCATGGCTTCAGGAGTGAAGTTCTACTGCACCCATCATCAATATTCTTCCTCACTTTCTCCCTCTCTTTAAGGAAGAAAAAAGTATTCATAGCCTTGGTTGCACATTTTTTATCTCTGTAGAATTTGGTTCCCTCAATCAAGGTGTTTGATACCTTAGACACAAGTACCTCATTAACCTCCATCTTGATTCCATAGACACTAATCACACCATCCTTCCACCCCTAAACAAAGGCCTTGATGACAAGGCCATCTATGCCATGCAAAGTCTCGATGTGGCTAGTCAAGCCACATGTCGAGTGATCATCCCAAACAACAGCCTTACTTCACCATTTTTCATAAACCTTGGGTTCCAAATGACCCTTGTCTCCCCACATCCTATAAGAAACCCCAATTGCAATAGTCTACACCACAACCAAGTTCAAGACAAACCAGACGAAAAAGGATTAAAAAGGATGCTAGAAAGTTCAACTTTCCCCTCATAAATGGTGCCCTGCCCAAGACACCGAGAAGCCCATTATTCTCCATCATTTCCAAGAGCCTCTTGCACTTTGCATGCATTAGAATCATTGTTGATAAGAATGTGGAGATTTAGTGGGATCCGGTCATAAATGTTCCAAACTTTTTTACTTGGAAAACCAACTCCAATGTAGGCTAAATTATCTACCGCCTTATTAGCTTCATGGTATACGTGTGAAATTTTAAATTCATCAAAGTCTCTAAGGAGAACTAGGCAGTCTTCAATAATATGTTTAATTGATCAACTAGCGGGGGAGGAAGCCATTAAATAATTAATGATGTTTAGGAAGTCACATTCCAACCAAACCCTTCTCAATACTTTCTCTTTAGCCAATTTGATCTCGGCATAGGCTACAAAAGCCTTAGAAAAGTGGTTTGATTGGGTACCCAAAGGGAGGGCCACCACCAAGATCACTATTTCATTGTTATCACACACCACTCCCCCATATCTCGTAAGTCTAGGATGTTGGCAAATGCACACTCCAATGAGACATTGTAGGTGATTGAAGGTTTTGTCATTGATGGCAACCTTAAAATCCTATGACACTGGCAAGGCAATCCGCAGACACCAACAAAATTTGATCCTACACCGGCACACATACCACCAGCACCGGTAGTGAAAGGAAGCATACCAACATAGAAGCTGACAGGAATTTTGTTGTTAATATATTTTATATATTATTGTAAAATCATTGTAAGCCAACTTGGCAAGTTGTAAAATGACTCTTATATAAGAGAGTTCATTGTAGAACATTGTAAGAAGAGATGTAATGAATGGAGTAATGTAATTAAGAGAAATAAGGAAGACCTATTATGCGAATTATAGGTTAAGGGTTTATGTAAGAATCAGAGCTATAAACCAGTATTGGATCTGGCATAGTAGATGCTATTTTGAAGTTGTACAAGATATTGGATTTATATAATCCATTTTGTAAGTCAGTGAGACTTCCCATTTTGTAATTGAGTAGGAAGGCCAAGTGCTTAGAGCTCAATGCTCAATTACAAAATGGGAAGTCTCACTGACATACAAAATGGATTATATAAATCCAATGTCTTGTGCTGCTTCAAAATAGCATCTACTATGCCAAATCCAATGCCTGTTTATAGCTCTGCTTCTTACATAAACCCTTAACCTTTAATTTGCATAATAGGTCTATCTTATTTCGCTTAATTACATTCCTCCATTCATTACATCTCTTCTTACGATATTCTACAATGAACTCTCTTATATAAGAGTCATTTTACAACTTGCCAAGTCGGCTTACAATGATTTTACAATAATAAACAAAATATATTAATAACAAAATTCCTGTCAGCTTATGTGTCAGTATGCTTCCTTTCACTGGCGGTGTCAATGGTCTATGTGCCGATGTAGAATCTAATTTTGCTGGTGCTGGTGGATTGCCTTGCTGGTGTCATAGCATTGTAAGGTTGCCATCAATGACAAAACCTTCAATCATCTACAATGTCTCATTGGAGTGTGCATTTGCTAACAATCTCCCCCTTTGGCATTGATGGCAACACTCATGAGAAAAATTCAAAACTGTATCCAAAAATTGAAGTCCAAAAATTGTTACCAAAAATTTGTGCTCCCCGTGAGTACATGATCCCTAAGTTATTGGACTTTTCTCATATCACTATTCCCCCTTTGGCATCAATGACAAAGGTTTTCAAATTGTCAATAGAGTGTAGTTTCCTGTCTCAACCTTGTAACTGGTTGGTTACAATCTGAAAAAGGTCTGCCAAAACTAGATTCAAGTTCTTAATGAACTTTTTACTATCTTTTATTGCGGCCTCTATCGTTTGAACTGTACTGGTGAGGTGTTGCATTTGCTCTGTCGATGTTTTCTGTCCTTGTACCAATGCATCAAATATTTCTTTCCTTAAGGATTCTAGGTAGTCTAGTTTTGGACTTAGTCTTAATTTCATATCCTTAGCCTTACTTTTTATTCTCTCCTTTTCTCTTTGTAGCTTTAGTAATTCTTCCTCAAAACCTGTTATCTTTTGCTCAAAAACTGATAATGAATCAGATGAATTAATAAAATTGTCAGCTAGTTGATTTATTTCCTCCTATATCTTGCTGATCTTCTTGTCTATATCAACTGTCAAAAAGTTAGTCTTACAAGTATCTCTGTACAAAGTTTTGAATTCCTTTAATGTGCTACATAATTCAAGTAGAAGTGTGTCAAACTGCCTTGTACACTTCTTTATTTGTTCCTTAAAGAATTTCAGTTTTTCCTTTTCTAACCTCTTTTTGAATGCATCCTCCTTTATTTGTTCAACTGTCACTATGTTGTCAGTAATATACTTAGAAAAAGTGTCAAGTTGGCTCAAAAAATCCTTATTATCTACATTACATTTTGGAGCTATCATCTTCAAAATTGGAATTGTGTCATCTATAGCCTTATATGCCTGTGAACTACAATCTGTTATTTTCTTTATAGAGTCTAAAAGAACTTTAGATACATTTGTTGTCTTGAATCCTATAGTTGAAGAGCCAACACTTTGAATCCCACCAGTGGGAGAAATATCCTTGCTTGCAGTGACCTCTGGTAGGTTAGTCTATGTTTCCATTTCCTTAAGCAATCATTTGTTTTGCTTAGCAGTTGTCGATGCCACTGATTCTATATTAACCTGTTCCTATGTTGGAGCTTGTTGCTCTGCTTGTTTCTCTATTTGTCATTCTTCCTATTGTTCTATGGAACTATCTGCCAGTTTACCTTTTGTGTTATCTGTTACTGGTGGCTCACTAGCCATATCTGTCTTACCGGTTGTGTCTTTATCTACCACAATGTTGACGTTCTGAGTATCAACATCTACTGTATATAATACCTCATAATTAGGATTTGTATCCTCTTGTGATATATCCATACTCTCATCAGCCAGTTGATCTTTAGTTGTTGTTACCGGTGGAGTATCTTGAGACGATGGGGGTAGATTATCTATTATTTTGATGCTTGGATGTCCACCAACCTTTCCTTTTCCCTTATCCTTGTCTTTATGATATATCTTGATTGGTTTGGGGTTTCTATATTCTTCAATAAGTCACCAAGTACACCAGGTTTCCTCGTTAAAATATTGTGTTATGGTGTGTTTTTCATGTGGTTGTTTGTATCTTTGTTTATTGCTGTAGGATTTTGTCAAGATCAAGGGCACAATGAAAAGCATAAAAAGAGAGACAATAGAATGACAAGAACAAAACTGTATTCTCATCAATATGCAAATGATCAACTGGATTAACCAATACAATGAATATAGGCTTGCTTATATAGGCAAGGCCATATGGATGTATGACCACACAATTATGACATGTGGCTCAATGAGAAATAAGGGTAGGTAAGAAATACTAGGAGTAGGTAGGAGAAATAATATAATATTCCACAAGACGTGGATGACCCACCGAATGTGGAGTGTAACAGCAAAATAAGACCACAAAAGGTGGAATTTCTCCTGCAAGCTCTATCCCTATGTGCACACTTCCCTAAGTGTCTCAAATACAAACTATGAAGAGATGCATTATCCTAAGTTAACTTAAGTAAAGTGTAATAATATCCAAAATGAATATTTATTTACACCAACACCCCTCCTTAAGTGCAACTTAGGGGAATGAAGACTCAAGTCAACAATGCAAGATGGGTCCCGGCTACTAGGCCATGATAGGTACCCATGTACAAAATGCAAAAGAAAGAAAAACCATGCAATGCAATCTCTCACAAATGGAGAAAGGGAGAAAACCTAGTGGGAATAAAGACTCCCCCCCAAAAGAGAGATGAAAGTACAAAAGACTCTCAAAGAAGAAGGACAAAACCTCAAAGAGGGAAAAGTCCCCTCCATAAGAGAGGAAGGAGAAGTCAGTTGGCCCCCCCTAATGACACATCCTGCACCCCAAAGAGAGCTCACAACTGTTGGAACTTACTCTCGGTGAAAGGTTTGGTGAATATGTCAGCAACCTGCTCCGCTATAGGACAATACTGCAAATCAATGACCTACTCCTGAATGAGCTCTCAGATATAGTGCATATGAATCTCGATGTGTTTGGTCCACTAGTGCTGGACCGGATTCTTCGAGATTGCAATAGCACTTTGATTGTTGCAATGTAGAACTATCGGCCATGGAGTGGTGAATCCAAACTTTGTGAGAATCTGGTGGAGCCAAATGGTCTCAATCGCTGCGTTAATAGCACCTCGATACTCAACCTCAGTTGAAGAGAGAGCAATAGCATGTTTCTTCTTTCTCTACAAATAAATGGGGCCCGAACCAAGGTGAAAATTGTAACCGAAAGTAGACTTATGATCATCAAGATCGCCAGCCCAACTGGAGTCTGTGTAACCAACCAAGCGAAGTCTTGTGCCTACTGCATAGCGAATTCCATAGTGATATGTACCCTAGATGTAATGAAGGATGCATTTGGTGGCTTTCCAATGAAGCTCATGTGGTTCCTACATGAAGAGGAAAACCATGCCAGCTGCAAATGAAATATCAAGGTGTGTATGGGTCAAGTAGATGAGACTACCCGCAAGCTGATGATACAAAGTGGCATCAACTAGTGGAGAAGAATACTGAGCCTCAAGCTTGACTCCTGAAAGAAAGGGAGTTGGGGCAGGCTTACAATCAACCATATGAAAGCATGCAAGTAGATCAAGAGCATACTTGAGCTGTGATAATGTAATCCTAGAAGGTGACTGTGAAATCTCTATCTCGAGAAAGTAGTGCAAAAGACCCAAGTCAGTCATAGCAAATTTGTCATGCAAAGCAGATTTGACCCTACTAATGATGGATGTGGTACTCCCTATAATAATCAAGTCATCAACATAGAGCACAAGTATCAAGTGAGAGTCATCCTATCGCAAAATGTAGACATTCAGATCGGAATGACACCTGGTGAACCCTGCAGAGAGAAGAAAGGAATCCATCTTGGCATACCAAGCCCTAGGGGCCTGCTTAAGGCCATAGAGAGTTTTCCTTAGTCTGCAAACCAAGGAAGTATCCTGGATGAAACCCTGTGGCTGCTCCATATAAATCTCCTCATCAAGATCACCATGAAGAGAAGCACTCTTCACATCCATCTGATGTACAACCCAACCATGAGCTGCAGTAATAGCAAGTGTCAAGCGAATGGAGTTCATCTTGGCTACACCCAAAGACTCTGAAATGTCTCACAATTTATTTCCTAATAGCCCAAGCCTCAAAAGGAGTAATACCTTGCAAAGCTTTGTGAGGAACCCGATTCTGGATGTGTGTGGCACAACTGATAGCCTCTTCCCAAAAGGCGAGATCAAGAGAACGTGCATGTATCATATAGCTAGCCATTTCTTTGAGAGTTCTATTCTTGCATTCTGCAACTTTGTTCTGCTGTGGAGTGTATGCAACAAAATGCTGAAGATCGATTCCCTCAAATGTACAAAAATCCTCAAGTCTATTGTTCACATATTCTCTTCCATTATCTATGTGAAGAATCTTGACCACTTTCCTGGATTGCTTCTCCACATGAGTCTTGAAGTCCTAAAATCTATCAAATACTTCACTCTTATGAATGAGAAAGTAGACCCAAGTGAAGCATGAGTAGTCATCAATGAAGGTGAGGACATAGCGGGCCTTGCTAAATGAAGGTGCTGGAAATGGACTTGCTACATCACTGTGAACAAGTTGAAGAACTTCCAAAGCTCTCCAAGCTTTCCCCTTATCAAACTTCTCCTCAAGATGCTTACCCATGGAACAACTTGAACATACATCCTCTGAAAAACTGATTCGAGGTAGACCTGTGACCATGTCTTTAGTGCTGAGCTGCTGAAGATAGCGGTAGTTGAGGTGACCAAACCGCTCATGCCATAGCTTACTTTCTAAATTTGAATGAGTAAGCAAGGCCCTAGAAGGTGAACTTGGAACAAAGTGGGAGAATGAATAAAGCCTTGAGTTTTCATTGACTTGTCCCACTGCTACCAAGCCATCATCATCAAGCTCCTTTACCACAACTGAATCTGGTGTAAACTCAACCTTTTTCCCATTTCCATAGTGAGTGATTTGGTAGATAGAGAGAAGGTTGGTATACAAGTTAGGAACATAGAGAACATTCTCAAATATTCCATCATCCATGTCAATTGAACCTTTCCCTTCAACCTCTACTTGTGTATCATCACCTATGTAAATGTGAGGTACTTTAGATGGCTCCAATGAAGAAAACTGCTCCTTTGTAGAACCCATGTGATATGAAGCACCTGAGTCAAGTATCCATTACTGTGAAGAACCTGTTTTAGCCACAAATGCTTGCCCTTTTACCTTATAATGTGAGGAATAGGAAGTTGATGTTGTTTTTCTTAAGAAGATTAGTTAACTCATCAACTTGCTTTGTGTGGCATCGATGCTCATCATGACCATACTTCTTGCAATATGCACAAGTTGGTTTATCCTTCTTAGGTGGTGTCCCATTCTTGGAAGAGGATGAAAAATCGCCTTGTGATGGAGAGGATGATTATCCTTTTTCCTATTGTGGCTTAGGCTTAGAGTGCTTCATTTTTGTTGGAATCTTTGCCTTGACTTCCTTGATTCCCTTGATTAGCCACCAAAGCCTTGGACTTTGAAGACTTGAGAAGTCCCATCTTCAACAACTTAGATTGTTCCAATATCAACATTTCTGTGAAAGCATCAAATGAAGGCATAACATAGGAACTCCCCACTATCAAACGATGAGTTTGGAAGCTAGACACAAATGCTACATATTCTGGTGCAAGATTGTCCAACAAGTTGAATATCAACTGAGCATCCTTTTTGTCAATTCCACAATCCTTAAGCTTTGCTCTTAGCTCATTTGCTTTGGTGACATAATCTTGGATTGTATCAAAACTCTTGGGATCCAAGTTGGTGAGCTCATTGTCAATTTTGTAACCTCTGATTTCATCAACTTGACCATACAATTTCTGAAACATATCCCAAGCCTCTTTGATTATTGTACACTTCTTAATGTGAAAAATGAGGTCATCTGATACATACTTGCGCAAAGTTCTAAGAGCCATGCAATTATTTGTGAGCCATTCTAACTGAGCATTAGGATCAGCCATAGGATCAGGTGGTGCTGCTATTGTTCCATCTATGTAATGCGTGAGACCCTTTTCCATTAATTTGCTCCATACTTTAATTTTCCATCGTGCATAATTATGTGGAGTTAAAGGTGGAAATTTATGAGGACTCATTGCAACAAAAAATGAAATAGCACAAAGAGAGGCACAATCACACAAGACACCCCCCCAAATTCACTCAATCAAAGAACCCCCCCAAAAGTGATGATTTGGTACTTTATACTTAGTTCGTATACAATGGGCCACTTGCAAAAAATGGCAAAGTGTGCTTCTAATTTCAATTTTACAATTGTCTCAATAAGGCCAAAAGAGAATCAAACTAATAATGCAAGAAATCTAAACTAAGATCCAAGCACTTTACAAGTACCTAATAGGCCAAATAAGACCAATATCTAAAAGTACAACTTCCACTCAAAATCTTAAAAATCTGATCATTGATTATGAAATTAGACAAAAACTCATGCACCTTCAAAAAAAATGGCACCTGAAAAGGAGGTCCTATGAGCTCAAACGAGGCCTTTGAAGTTGCAGAATTGAGGATTGGACAGGTACAACTGAGAGAATAAAAAATTCGGAAAACCCTGTGCACCAAAATCAAAAAAAAACCACACCACTGCGAAGATCACAAAATTTTAACCCATTTCAAAAAAAAATTACACCAAAAAAGGAGCAAAAATGAGCAAGATATGGCCTTTCAAAGTTGAACTGCAAAACTGAAAAAGCTTAATGAAGAGGGGGTCAAAAAATTTCAAAAAAACTGCTGATGTGGTGCTGACGTCAGCAAATGATGGGCTTAAATTTGACACCTGTTTGGCCATCACAAAAACTTCACCCCCTGTGTGGCATCCATACTGTACGGACATGCTGATGTGGCACTGTGTGATGAGTAGTGAGCTAGCATACGGATGTTAACCACAGGCCAGTCGCCACCTTCCACGTGGCGGGCACGGGTCCACCAGTTTTAATACCTTGTTAGAGCACCGAGGGGAGCCACTGTTGGAGCCAGCAAGACTGTCAGTGATGTAGGTCCCGGTGGTGATGTAGAGATGGGCGGCGCGGGAGCTGTGCGGGTTGCTGATGGTGGAGCTTGGGCGGTGCGGCAAGTGGCAGCCTGCAGATGGTGGCATTGGAGTGGCGCGACGACTAACAGGTGGCTGTGCATGGGAGGAGTGCAGAGGAGATGGCACGGCTACCGGAGGCAGCAGCAGTGTGGTTCCAGAGGATCGCTAGGTGCCAGTGGAAAGGGAGGAGCGGCCGGTGGAGGTACGGGCCGAAGAAGTCCAAGGACGATGGCAGGTTGTGAGCCTAGCAAAAATTGGCAGTGAAACCTATAGAGCCTACAACACACGTAGGTACAGAGAGCACTAGGTGGGGGTCTACGGACCCCCCCAAAAAATTGATTTTAAATTTTTTTTTTCTTTTTTTTTATCACCTTTTTCGAAAAAAAAATTTGTTTTTCAGAAATTTTTTCTTTTCTTTTCTTTTTCTAAAAATAATTAAAAAAATTTCAAAATCCATACAATAATAGCCAAAAAGGGCAAAAACAATTTCTCACCAAAATAGGTCGACTTTATAGTCAAAATTCATGGAAACGATCTCCCGGATTCAACCGTGATGTCCAAATCAATGTACGACGCCCTCAAAAGATGAAGATCCACAAATTCAAAAATTGAAGCCTCCAAAATGTCTCCAAAAGACTAATCAATGAAGCCCCAATAGCTCTGATACCATGTAGGATTTTTCCAAGATCAAGGGCACAATGAAAAGCATAAAAAGAGAGACAATAGAATGACAAAAAAAAAATTGTATTCTCATCAATATGCAAATGATCAATTGGATTAACCAATACAATGAATATAGGCCTACTTATATAGGCAAGGCCATATGGATGTATGAGCACACAATTATGACATGTGGCTCAATGAGAAACAAGGGTAGGTAAGAAATACTAGGGGTAGGTAGGAGAAATAATATAATATTCCACAAGAGGTGGATGACCCACCGAATGTGGAGTGTAACAGCAAAATAAGACCACAATAGGTGGAATTTCTCCTACAAGCTCTATCCCTATGTGCACACTTCCCTAAGTATCTCAAATCCAAACTACGAAGAGATGCATTATCCTAAGTTAACTTAAGTAAAGTGTAATAATATCAAAAATGAATATTTATTTACACCAACAATTGCATAACTTTCTATTTACCGGTACACAGTTCTAATTTTCTCTATATGTTTTAAGATATGAAAATCTTATTACCAATCAGATACTAATTCACCCCCCCCCCCTCAGTATCTCTGAGAATCCTAACATGGGATTCCCCTTTGCCCCCCCATCCATAATATTTTTAACCCATCCCAAGGGAGGAGGACACCATTTAATCCAGTCTCTTGAGAATTTCAACTTAAACAATGTCTTGGAGATATCTCAATTGAGATTCCATATATAACAAATTTCTAGATCAACGTTCGAGAGAGAGAGGTAACCATCAACTTTAACATCATCATAGATACCCTGAAATTTTTCTTTGATGGTTAGATGAATTTTATTAGGAACAATATTAGCACAACAAGATTTATCCCTAAAGATCATAGAATTTTGTTATTTCTAAAGGCCCCATTCAATATGGGTCTGCATGAGGTTCCAAATGCAGGCAAGAGATTTATTAGCAGAGGTAGAAGACCATTGAGCCCAACACTCCACAAAACAATTGGGTAAAAACTAATCCAAAGACCATAAATTTCATAAGAATGCCCAAAACTCCCCAACAAAGGAAAAACTAAACAAGATATGGAAAGCATCCTCTACATCTTTCAAGAACTAATAACAACAGTTGAGAATGGACATACCTCTTCTATAAAGATTATCAATGGTCAGGACTTTGTTCTGAATGAGCAACCAAAAGAAGATGTTGATTTTTGGAATGATCTTGTGATTCCAAACTAGCCCCCATAAAGGCTTGGGAAAAAGAGATCTAGTTTGCAACCTAGACATTTAAGAAACACAAAAGTTACCTCTTGTAAAGTGGAAAATCGCGAGCGAACCCTAAGTGTTCCCCCCACCACTCCAAAGAGAGAGAAAGGGGGTCACTAGGGTTGACGGTTTTCACTTAGGAGGGACTTTAAATTCAAAAGAGGGGTTGAAACCCACAAGATCCAATCCCACACAATGCAAGATTGGATTCTAAATGAGTTTCAAGGGTTAAGACAACAAGGCTACCCTCTTTTGTAAAGAATGTAGATAGAAGGATTAAGCTAGAAATGCATGAAAAGTGAGAAAGATTCACTTATAAACAGAGATAGGAATATAGGATGAAGCTGTGGACCTGGAATTAGCAGTAAAATGTCAAGACGGCACTGTCCTGCAAATTTGAGCAAAAGTTGATGGGACGATGGCACCCGACGTGCACACGGTCCTCCAAAAAATTCGTGAAATGAAGGGGGATCTGTTCGTCTCTACACAAGGATTCCAGATCTTCAATTACAACCGCATACCTGCAACCTACACACAGAAAAGAGAGGATGATTGGGGGTTAGGGATTAGGGGTTTGCCCTTAGGTCATGCTGTAAATGTAAATGATTGTAATGTAATAAAGTGCCAATACCTTGTTGTAAGAATGTTTGTATTCTTACATGCGAAGGTGTAAATGTTGTTGTATGTTGTATGTTGTAAGTGATCTCCTCTTCAATGTTTGAATCCTTGTCTTGAATGCAACACTTAGCCTTGAATGGAGACTTAGAATGATCAATTGCATGAAGGAATGCTTGAATGCTTGAATATCATTTCTGCCTTTTTTCCATCTTACCAAAATGGGAGAAGAAATGTAGTTTATATACTTGTCAATCAGGGTTAAAAGACTGATTTTTCCGACCTTAGGCTGACCTAGGAAGATTATTTTCCAATTTGCAAACATAAAGACTCGAGACCCAAAAGAGACCGGGCCCAAAAATAGGGCCAGGGACCAGGGCGCTGGGCGCCATGGTCCTGGGGGACTAGGGCACTGGGCGCCCTAGTCCTGAAGGACCAGGGCGCTGGGCGCCATGGTCCCACCTCCAGGGACAGCAGGGTGCAAGGAGGATCAGGCCAGGGTGCTGAAAAATGCAGTTTTTGATGTCATGAACAAGTTTCGGGGTCTCCATTTAGGTTCAGTGTTGCGTTGCCATCATGAAGATCCAAATGCAGTTGAAATTGCAAGTGTCACAATTTTAGGACACTACACCTCTAAAGATTTAGACCAGGTTAAGAGATCCTCTAACCTACATAGAGGAATATGCACAAAGCTCAACCAACCTTGAAGAATCCATAGAGAAGGATCCACCACGATCGGGTCTACCCACTTGTTGGTCAAATGTGTGTGAAATGGATACAATCTTATTTTTTGAAATGATGGTTGTGAGATTAGAAAAAGGTCTCAACAATGACTACAACAAGAAAGAGGACAGATGAAAATGTATATTAGTTGATGACTGTTGGTGGATACTGCATGATGGTGCATATTAGTGAGAGTTGGCTATGGAATTGGAGAATGTGTCACATTAATTTTGATAAGATGGTGAGGATTATATCAATTCAAGCTGTGAGAGATCTGTTGAAGATCACAAAAAATGCTAATGCTATTTACAAAAAATGTGAAGGAAAAAGAACAAGGAGAACTTTCATGATCAAGGAATAAGCTTATATTTGACTATTGGAGTTAGTGCAGACTAATCTTTGTTGTTCGACAAGAACTAGAAGTCAATAAGGTGAAAGGTATTTCATGCTCGTAATTAATTATTACTTTAGAATGACGTGTTAATTTTTAAAGACAAAAAATTGAAGCTCTAGAAAAGTTTAAGAAATTCAAAGTTTAAGAATAAAATGTAAATTCAATACATTTTGTCAAAATCGTGGGATAAGAAGACATGTGTCTAATCCTAGGACACAATAGCAGAATGGTGTAGTTGAAAGGATGAACAAAATAATTCAAGAGGATGCTAGAACAATGATGAATGAATCAAGTTTACCAAAAATCTACTAGACGAAAGCAATACACATTGCAGTATACACTCTTAAAAGAGTACAAATCATAAAGAATCATGGGAAGACATCCTCTGAAGATTTGTATGGAAGGAATCAATTTGTGAAATATTTCATATTTGGAAGTAAATGATCTATCAGGAGAAATGAAGAAAATTTGGCAAAGTTTGAGACAAGATTTGATTAAGGTATATTTCTCAGCTACTCTACTAAAAGAAAAGCTTATAAATGTTATAACAAAAGACTAAGAAGAATTTTTGAAAGTAAAAATGTGAAAGTTCATGAAGAAACTCCAAAGAATATAGTTGTAGACATGGGATATGAATCTGATGAGTCTACCAAAAAACCAGAAGAAGAAGAGGCTAAAGAAACAAAGGTACAAGATGATAAGAAAGATGCTCTAGAAATTGCTCCTAAGACTCCAATATATTTCTAGAAGAATCATTCAGAGAAATAGATTATTGGGGATGAGAATAGAGGTGTTATCACAAGAAGTAAAGTTGTTGAAGAACAGGTGAATTTATGCTTAATTTTAGAAACAAAACTAAAAATAAATAAAGGATGCTTGCACTGATCAACATTGGATGAAAACTATGCAAGAAGTATTGGAACAAAATTTAGAAGAACTAGACTTGGGAACTTGTCCCAAGATCAACTGACATGAATATGATAGGAACTAAATGGGTATTTGGAAACAAACTAAATGAGGATGGTCACATAGTGAGAAAAAAGGAAAGACTTGTAGGTAAAGGTTACTCACAAGTAGAAGGTATATATTTTGAGTAAACTTATGGTCCTATAGCATGAATGGAAGCTATTAGAATGTTTTTGTCTTTTGCGGCACACAAGGATTTCAAGGTCTACTAGATGTATCTTAAGTATCTATTCTTGAATGGAGAACTAAAAGAGGAAGTATATATAGAACAACCGGAATGATTCAATTTATCAGACACTTTGGATATGGTCTATGAATTGAAGAAGGACCTGCATGGACTGAAGCAATCTGCAAGAGCTTAGTATGCAAGGCTTGACAAGTATTTTCTGAATTAAGGATTTCAAAATGGTACTACTGATAGTAATCTCTATTTTAATGTTGTAGAAAGTGACATCTTCATTGTATCTTTTTATGTGAATGATATAATCTTTGGAGGAAATTATGGTATGTGCAATAAGTTTTGTAATGAGATGCAAGAAGAGTTTCAAATGTCTATGATTGAGGAGAGGAATTTTTTTCTTTGTTTGCAAGTTAATCATAAGGACAATGGTATATTTATTCACAATCTAAGTATGGAAAAGAACAACTGAAGAATTTGGGAATGGAAAATGCTAAACATGTATGTACTCCTATGACTATTAGTTGTAAGATGAGAAAACATGTTGAATCATTGAAGACTAATCAAAGTATATATAGACAAATTATTTCAGGTTTAGTGGATGTGATTGTCACTTGATTGGATATCATGCATGTCGTTTGTCTTGTGGCTATATTTCATCAAGACCACATAGATACATGTTGTTGTGAAAATAGTTTTTAGATATTTGAAAGGATTAAAAAATTATGGTATATAGTATCAAAAAATATCTAATTTCACTCATATTGAATACAATAATGTAGATTAGGCTAGTTGTGTAGATGGAAAGAAAAGTACTAGTGGTGGTGAATTTTTCCTTGGACCCCAATTGGTTGCTTGGTCAAGTAAGAAATAGGACTCATTATCTATATATATTTTTAAAGCTAAGTATATTGTTGCTACTACTAGTTGTACTTGAGTGTTATGGATGAAACAAACTTTGAAGGACACTAGAATATTGTTTGAAGAACCTATTTCTATCTTTTGTGTCAATACTAGTGCAATAAACATTTCTTAGAATCTAGTACTACATTCAAGAACAAAACTCATTTCAATTCGGTACCTCTTCTTAAGCGAAAATGTTTTGGAGAACAAAGTGAAGCTTTACTACATGCCTACAAAGGAACAAAT
Source organism: Cryptomeria japonica (assembly GCF_030272615.1). NCBI lineage: Eukaryota > Viridiplantae > Streptophyta > Pinopsida > Cupressales > Cupressaceae > Cryptomeria > Cryptomeria japonica. Next base: position 191,004,786 of record NC_081411.1, read on the forward strand.
TGTTGATATATTTACTAAAGCTCTTGCTAAAGATACTTTTGAATATCTCCAAGATAAATTGGGGGTTATTGTCCATCCTTTTCTAAACTAAATGAATTTAGAGTCTAGTGAACTTCATGAAAACTACTATTCAGGGCTAATGATTTGGTACTACCTTTTACGGTGATCTTGGTGTATTTGTAAAGTTTATGTAGAGTTGAACAAAATGAGCTCATATTTTTTTTATTTGAGCCCTTTTACTTGATGTTAAAGGGGGAGAGAATGAGAAGATAAAATATTTGGCAAAGGGAAGAGAACTTGAAATAGATTTGATTCTGGATTTTGGTATGAGATTTGTTGTTGTTGTCATTGATGTATTTCCATCAATGAAAAACAAGGTTATTGTTGAAAGGTTGATCAGAATGAGCTTCTTATGTGTTGTCATTGATGTCAACATGCTTTGGTTGTCATTAGTGACTAGGTTTAAGTGATGTTGTGTTTTCTATGCAGTTGTGCTGAGAGATTTTCTTTGCATATCTTCTGTGTTGCATATCCTTTTTTTTAATTTTGTATATGTTGTTAACCTATGTATGGAGATGTTATATTCTGGATTTGGATCGCTATATTGTTGTGATAAGGAAGTTGTGTTTACTAGTTATGTTTGAAATTATTTCTATATGACATAGATGCTTTGTATTTCTTCATGTTATGGTTTCTGTTGTTGTGGTTTTAGAGTTAAGTTGATAATTTCCATAGCTTCATTCTATTAATTTGGCACATGTTCTTGAGTTTTAAAAGCATAATTTCAAGTTTGATGGTGTTTACTCTAGGTTTGGCTGACCTTGGGTGGCTACACTTCACATTATTTCTCTAATGATTATAGACTGATGTGTAATGTGCTTGATGTTTATTTTGGTCCTAATTAAGATGTGTTGTGATCTATTTTATTTTATTTTCCATCGTGGGAATTTTTATTGATGACCTAATTTGAATTGTGTTTGGTTAAGTTTCTTAGCTTACCTTGGAAGACTTTGCATATGAGGATGATATACATATATATAAAAAACATTCATTGCTTGGAAGACTTTTCAGAAATAGACAAAAGTTGCAGAAGGGTTGAATTCTTTTTGTATTTTGATGATTTTTCAACAAGTAAATAATGAAGTACAAGTACATGAACAAAGTACTGAAAATGAAGTTCATATACAGCCAAAACAAATTCGATTCAAGGCAGATTTCTGAATATAAAATCAAATATTTGACCAGATGAAGATTTCCAATAATTTCAAGAAGATTACAATCAGGAATAATTCCAACCTAGATGCTAAAAGAGTAACATAACTAGGAATGAAGTTGTGGCAAGATTCCAGCCCTCCAAGTGCTGCACGTGGGAAGGAAAGTGGCTGCCAGGTACAGCCGTACGGCTGCCAAGTACACCCAACTGGTTAGAAACCCCAAACCCCACGCTGAACTCTGTCAGAATTGCTGAACCTCCAAAAAGAATGTCGTACCATCTCCAAGATGCTAATAGCTGCAAACAAATCCAAACCACTGTATTGGGGGCTACGTCCCAAACAGGCAAGGCATTGGGGTTGGCGTCCCAGATGCTCAAAAGCTCTTCTAGAGCCAAATCTCAAATCCAAGATGTAAAATGTGTAAAAGATAATAAGAATTAGGTCTCAACTTCCTTATAACACCTTCCCACTAATCTCAAACCCTAAAAGTGACTCAATGGGGCATTTAGGGTTAAAATGTTATATTTCTCATTTTAAGTTGTCAAGTGCATAGAAAATGACCTTTTTTCAAATATAAAGAAATCCATTCATCGAAAGGATCTGAGTCAAAAGAGAAATATTTAGAAAAGTCCAAGACCTTTCCAACAAGCTATCACACCAAGGGATACGCATCCAGATGAGGCCAAAAACCCCTTATCACTCCAAAATGGCTATAAACATAGCCTTATTTAAATAATTAAACGCTAAATTAAGAAATATTTAAATATATTAAAAATATATCCCAAATAGATGTAGAAGGCTCAAATGACTCCAAAAACCTGAAACAGAATTTGCCACCTGTCTATGACTAAATTCAGAAATCATGGATCAACTGGCAGTCTCATCCCTAAAATCTAGGGATGCTCCTAGTAACTAGGAAACACACCCAAATCTCCTGAAACTGAAACCATCTAAAAGGTCATGAATAACCTCATGACTGGCAACTGTCACGACCTCCTAAAATTTAGGGATACCCCCTAAAATCTAGGAACTGCTCCAAACTGGCTCCAAACTGCCTGTAAAGCCAAAATCCAATCACTATATGCACTGAATGAGTCCCAATCAACCTCTGCTAGCCTACGAGACTCCAATGATAGGCCAACTCCTCCGTCTCCGATGTCCACTCTAGAAAGGGGACATGACAAGCTGCCCCTCTCGGAGTTGCTTGCCCACAAGCAACTGAAACACCAATCCTCCACCATCCCAAATAAGATGTAAACAAATCATTGCATGTAACTGTTGCTCATCTCTGATATAAACAACATGCAATGCCCCGGTTTGGAATGGCTCCTTAAAATGCCGAAGCACCTGTGTTGTCAAATCAACACTGTGTGGGTCCCAGAGCGAAGCATAGCTCCCGCTAAAGACCTCAAGTGAGCAATGGAAAACTATATCATCTCCATAGATCAAATATCCATAAAGGCCAAGACCACTAGTGTGTCTGTGATCACCAACATGCATAACATCCATCATAATATCCAATGAATGCCAATCCATGGAAGACCCTCTGTGATCTGACCCCATCTAACACAAGTGACACACAACTGCCACACACTGCTGCTGATGTGCCGGAAGATCTAATGCCAACTCACTAAACAATCACCCTGTCTAGAGAATCAACCCTTCTACAAATTCTGTCTACTATTTATTTGTGGACTTGTCACCTCTTTCATATGATAGGGCAGCGATGTACTTATTAATTGGTGACTCAGTTTTCTTAGATGTGATAGTGGGCTATGAAGATCAGTGTGTAAGAGACTATATTTGGTGCATGGCTAAACAATATATTTATTTGGCATCCTCCAATGAAGACATACTAACTTGTGGAGAAATTGGGCAAGTTGCAACCGCTGATCAAAGGTTTTGGAGAGGTTTCCATCACACTTTGCTTGTTGGAAATTGTCTTATTGATGGGTCCATTTCAACATTGAAGATTGTTGGTATTTATGGTTTCACAGTGGCTATAGAGAGACACGGTATCGAGGATGCCTCTTACTATCATTGTCTCTTCATGACAGATGGATGTGGATTTAGTTTTATTTGGGATCTAGGTGTTGATTCATTTGATACAACGTCTTATAGGGATTATAGTATGTTGCTCCAGAGATTAAGATTATATGGCACTTATATCAGAGGAGAGCAGCAGGAGTAGTTTATGTCCTACAGGTGGTTTGTGTGGGATCATGGTATAGACATGTGTAGTACCTTCCTTTCATGGATCCTACATCGGTTGCTTCACTTCAGATGTATAGATGTAGTCGTGGGTGTACAATGGTTGTTGACACTTGGACGGTATGTTCGGAATATCATGAGGATGTAAAGTTTACCCACTATCTGATATATAAGTATATTGATTTATAAAATAAGTATATTGATTTATAAATATTTGAGCCTCTATTATGTTGAATTGATTGACTTATAATTAGAAAAAAGGCAATAAATAACATTATAAATTATATATATCTATTATTCATAAATATTTGTCCCTGTTTCAAAGGACCATGTTGTAAGTTGAAGGGTTGTGATAGAAAAATTTATTTTTAATTGAGAAATCTCACATGAATGTTTTTTATATGTATCGTTCTTGTAAGAGAGTAAAATTATTAATTTTGTTACATAAATAGAAAAAGGGAGAGTGAAGTTCATTCAATAATTCATAGATTTGAAATATTGAAATATAAGGTGGAAAGTGTATAAGTATATTGATTTATAAAATTGCATATGGCACTGCTAGTCAAAGCAAAACTAAAGAAATTACTGGGTTTCGATTTTATTCAACCAATCGACTACGTAGAGTGGATCTAAAACATAGTACCTATTTCAAAATTGGACAAGAGTATCAGGATGTGCATCGACTTCAGAGATTTGAACAAAGCTTGCCCTAAGGATGACTTTCCTTTATCCAGCATCGACACAATTATAGATATAACAGCAGGACATGCTATGTTATCACTTATGGATTGTTTCTTAGGATACAATCAAAACAAAATAGCTATGTGTGAAAGAAAATAAAATGCAATGAAGGTGGTTGAAAGTGGATCTTTCTTCCTAACTAGTTGATGACTAGTGTTGAGTTGGTGAAAAGTGTTGAGTAGTGTGATCTTTCATGTGCTAGTTACCGGAAGCAGTGAGATGAAGCTATCTATAGATCTTGCAATTGCAAAAGTTCATCAGTGGTGGATTCTTTCTTTTTTATTCTTCTTCATTTCAGCAATGAGCCCTCTTTCATTGAGCCTTTCTTTCTTTCTTTTGGGTAGTGAACCCTTTGTAAGTGAGCCTTTCTTTGTAAAACTTACCTTAACCAGTGTCACTCTAACAAGTGTTTATATATTGAGAATATATTTGCCATGGTTTTTTCCATAATAAGGTTTTCCATATAAATCTTGTGTTTCGTTATGCATGGTACGCTCTAGTTTGTCACACTTATATATTTCTATTAATTATTTGTTAAAGATAAGTTATTGGAAATTTAATTTAAGAGTCAGTTTTAAGATTTTATACACCTAATTCACTCCCACTCCTCTTAGTTGTCTTGTGCATTAGAATATTCAACAATTGTCAACTATTAGAATTCTTCCATGATAGATAGTCCACAGGAAGAAGAAAATCTTGGGTGTTGTTTTAGTTCTCTAGATGTAGTCTCATTGAAAAACTAGGCTAAACCATGAAGTTTTCATCTTTCAAGGCTACCCAAATGAGAATATCCTCATCTTCTCTTTTATAAAACTAAATAGACTTAAGGATTATGAGAATCTCTTCCACTACACACTTCTTTTGCTTGGCAAAGTTGTGAGCCTTGAATCTCCACATCAAAGCTGAAGAATGTGGGACCTAGTAATCAAAGAGTGGAGTTCCAAGCCTAAGGATAGATCTTCTTTATTTGTTTCACAAATAAGATTAAATTGAAGAGGGATTGGGGAACCAATGGGTCCTTCAAGAACTGAATGTTTTGATCATTCCTAGGTTGCCAGATCATACCTTTATGAAGCAGCTCATGGATTTTAAAGAGATTATTCTAGATATGAGATCCTATAGGAATAATATTTGAGTCTAGGAAGGACACAACTCTACCATTGAGATATTTTTTCTCATTGTTGAGGTCCACTTTGCATCCCTAAAAATAAGTCTCCATCCAACCTTAGTCAATAATGCTTCATCAAGGGATTCAGATCCTCTGATACTTAAACCCCCAATGTGCTTGGCATGGTAGACCTTCTCCTAGTCCACAAGGAATATTATACTTTGTTGTTCTACTCCAGGCCAAAGGAACATCATTTGGATTTGCTCAAACTTCTTAGCCCAAGAATCAAGAATGTGAAAGAGGGAGAGAAGGAAAAAAGAGGTGCTCCACAAGGATGCTTTTAGAAGTTGGAGCTTCCTCATGCTACGAAGAACAACCCCTATCCATCCAACCAATTTACTTTGAATTCTTTCTAAAAGACCTCGCAAACCTAGATTATTAACCTTACTAGTGGTGAGAGGGAGATCTAGGTACATAGAGGGGAAGGGAGCAACCATACGATTGAGAATATTCTTAATCCAATTCTAGAGCTGCTCGTTGGTGTTCATAAAATAGAGAGTACTTTTGTCAAAATTTATTTTTCATCAAAAGAAAAAGAATAATAAAAGAGAGTGGTCCTCCAACCTTTGGCTTTTGCAATAGAGGCCTCACCCATTAAAAGAATCTCATCAACAAATTCCTAGTGAGATATCACAAAGAGAGCCAAAGAAGGTTTGATACACTTTATAGCATGATTTTGTAAAGCAAGAATAAAATTTCTACCTAGATTCTCCCCCATAACTATGAAAAGGTTTGGGAATAGAGGACCCCTCTACCTCAAGCCACAAAAAAATTTGAGGGACCCATGGGGAGATCCATTTATTAGCACAAAGAACATTAGTGTTTTGAAGCAGGCCTCAATAACTCTTAGAATTTTTCCTTTGAATCCAAATTTACTCAAAACCAAAGAAAGGAAAGGTCATGCAACCAAATTATAATCTTTAGAGATGTTAAGTTTGGGGAGAATACCTTCTCTACAATTGTTGTCCATTGAGTGTAGCGTTTCGTGAATCTCAAGAATAGAATCTACTATTTGATGTCCAAGGACAAAACCTCTTTGGTTGCCATAAATTAAATAATAGAGAAAAAATTTAATCCTCTTAATAGTGAGCTGGGAAAAGATTTTGTACAAGGTATTAAATAGACTAATAGGCCTAAAATCTAACATCCTCTTAGCATCGACTTTTTTAGGAATTAGAACAATGAAGGTTTTATTGATCTCCTCAAGGATCTTGGTTGAAGATGAGAACTCCCTAGCCACCATAGTTATATCCTAACTCACAATCTCTCAATATTCTTTGAAGAAGAAGGGGGGGAACCCATCTAGTCTAGGTGCTTTGAATGAGCCAAATGAAAAAATAGCTGCCTTAACTTCCTTCTTAGAGAAATTCCTTTTCAATAAGATTAGGTCATTAGGCCTTGTCATTTTTGAGATACATTAGATTAGTCTAGAAGAAATGTCAACAACAGAAGGATCTTGTCCATCCAGAGGGTTGATTAGCATGGAGAAGTGAGAAATGGCTTTCCATACAAAGCCCTCTTCATTAGTCACAAAATTGTTGTGAGGTCACATTAATTCCTTAATGTTATTGCACTTTTTGTGTCGACACGAAGATTGATGAAATACTTTCAGGATCAAAATATGTAGGTATGCTAATAAAGGACATTCGTTGATTCAATCTTCTTCCAAAGCCCCTAGGGATTCTATTCCCTTTTGTAATGCAAAAACCTTATCTTTAAGACATTTATTCATAAAAAAGATGTCCCAAAAGCATGATTTACAGTCATTATTTAAATCATCCTAACAGTCATCCTAACAGTCATTATTTAAATCACCTAACAGTCATTATTTAAATCACCTTAACCCAACATTTTCGGTAAGGGAGAATATACAGATCATTTAGTCTTCTCATGGTATCAGAGAAATGATCCTCTATGTTGTTGCGTTGTTTCCACTCTTTGTAATTATCCTAACAGTCATTATTTAAATCACCTTAACCCAACATTTTCGGTAAGGGAGAATATACAGATCATTTAGTCTTCTCATGGTATCAGAGAAATGATCCTCTATGTTGTTGCTTGCACACTCTCTCCTCCCCCCTGCATTGTACCCTGCACAATCTCTTCTCCATCGTCATGGCCACCATTAACACTTTCTCTACCACCTATGCCACCCACACACCCACCACCCCACACTCCCCATCTCCACCCTCCTCCACTCTCCAACCGGTTCCCCTTCACCACACGATCTCTGTCAAACTTGATCACCAAAACTACCTCCTCTGGCGCACACTTTTCCTCCCGCTTCTCCAAGGCTATGACTTGGAAGGCTACATTGATGGGACCATTGCTTGTCCCCCTCATACTCTCTCTCCAATAGATCTGACACCCAATCCTGCCTATCTTGTCTAGCACAAGCAGGACAAGATCCTTCTTGGATGGTTGCTCTCTGCACTTGCTAACGATACTTTGGCGACTGTTGTTGGCCTTGATACCTCGCATGCTGTTTGGCTCGCTCTAGAGAAGAGCTTTGTTTCTCATTCCAAATCACAACTCATGCAACTTAATCATGAACTACATACCATCTATAAGGGCACTCTCTCCATGCCTGACTACCTCCAACATGCCAAACAATTGGCTGACACCCTCGCAGCTTCCAGATAAACCATCTGCGATTTGGATCTGCAGCAAATTATCTTGAGTGGTCTCAAGTCCATCTACGATGCTTTCATCACTTCTCTAATAGCCACACTTGACACCATTGACATGGATGATTTTCAAGCCCATCTCCTTGCTTTAGAGATGTGTATCGATGCCCAACAGGCCCTCCTTCACCAACACTCAGTGGCCAATGTAGCCAGTTGTAATCCTGCTCCCAATCCTTCTTCTCAGCAACTTCCCTACAATAATAATTGTGGAAGGAACAACAATCATGGTCAACACCCTCCACCCATGCCTATTCAGGTGACAGGACCATGCTAGCTTTGCGGGTGTAAGAACCACATGGCTAACACTTGTTGGTTCAAGTTTGATAAAACCTATCAGGAGATGCCTGAATTAGCTACCCCCTCCTCTTCATACGTGGCAACACCCTATCCCTATCATCACTTTGGCATCCCTCATCAGCAGTCATCTTCCTATGCGTCATCTCAGATTTTGGTCGATCCTAACTGATACCCTGATAGCAGAGCTACTAATCATGTCACTCCGGACTTGAGTAACCTACAGCTTCACCATGAGTATGATGACCCTGACAAGCTTCACATTGGTAATGGCTCTAAACTTTCTATTTCTCACATTAGTAGATCACAAATTTATCATTCCTCGCATTTATTTCATCTCAATGATATTTTGCATGTCCCTAATGTCATGACTAATCTTCTCTGTTTCAAAATTTGCCTCTAACAATGAAGTCTTTCTTGAATTTCATCCACACTTTTTCCTTTTAAAGGATAGACGCATGGGGATGGTAGTTCTTCACGGGAAGCATAAGGATGGTCTCTACAACCTATCTTCAAGTGTTTCTCCACCCTCTCAGGATCCTTTTACAACCTTTGTTGGTGAAAGGACTTCTCTTGAGAGATCGCATCAGCGTTTAGGTCACCCTATGCCATGGACTGTTAGGAAAATTGTTGGAGTCAAGTCGCTTCCTATTAGTCAGAATAAATTGGGTCTTTGTAGTCTGTGTCAAGTTAGTAAGAGTCACCAATTGCCTTTTAATTTTAGTTCTACCTCTTGCAAACATCCTTTGGAATTAATTGTTTCTCATATTTGGGGTCCTTCTCCCTATGTCTCTTATGATGGTTTTCATTTTTACTTAATTTTTGTGGATGTTTACAGTAGATACATGTGGCTCTTCCATTATCTCATAAATCAAATGCACTACCTACATTCATTAATTTCAAGACCAAAATTGAGAACCTTCTTGGCCATAAAATCAAAACCTTCCAATCTGACAATGGGGGGAATTTATTAAATTTAAACCCTTTTTGGCCTCCTAGGGAATCACCCAACATTTTTCCTGTCCCTACACTCCACAACAAAATGGTTTAGTAGAGCACCGACACAAGAACATTATGGACACTGGTCTTACCCTCCTTCATATGGCTTCAATTCCCTTCACCTATTGGACCAATGCATTCCTCATGGCCTGTTATTAGTGAACTAGTTACCCACCCCCATCCTCAATAATTAGTCCCCCTTTTAGTGTTTGTTTAACATGGGTCTTGACTATTGAGCAATGCATGTCTTTGGGTGCCTCTATTTTCCCTACCTTCGACTCTACAACTCTAAAAAGCTAGTCATGTTCTCTCCCTTGTGTCTTCTTGGGTTACAACTTGGTTCACAAAGGCTATAAATGCCTCTATCTTCCCACCAATAGGATGTATATCTCTCGACATCTTGTGTTTGATGAAGGCACCTATCCATTTGCGGCTCACCAGAACGCACGATCATCAGGTTCGGCTTCTACACCATCTCAGGTATCCACTCTCCCACTTTTTCACTCACTTGCATCTACTGTGTCTTCACCTCCCTTGCAATGATCTCACCCTGGTCTCTCTACCCCCCTAGATGCCTCACCTTCTCCTAGTTATGACCCCCCTACCCGAGTTGAGTCTGTCCCCCCACCCCAATGATTTCGGCCCCACTGTCTCCTAGTCGTGACTCCCCTTCATCTCCTTTGTTGTTACCTTCACCAAGCTCGATGGTCCCTCCTACGAATGTGCATCCCATGGTTTAAAGGTCCAAACATGGCATTTTTCAGCCCAATCCATACAATTCTACTAAGCACCCCTTATCTCCTAATGATATTGATGAGCCCACATGTTTTTCCCAAGCCAAAGTGGACCCATAGTGGTTTGGCTATGGATGATGAAATTAATGCACTTCTCCAGAATGGGACATGGAGCTTAGTCCCCCCCAAGTCCCAATTAAATTTTGTTGGGTGCAAATGGGTTTTTAAATTGAAGAACAAAGAAGATGGTTCAATTGATCGCTACAAAGAACGACTAGTTGCCAAGGGGTTCAATCAGTAGGAAGGAATTGACTATGGAGAAACTTTCAATCATGTGGTCAAACTCTGCACCATCCATACAATTCTCACTATTGCACTCTCTATGGGCTGGTCACTTCACCAACTCGATGTGCATAATGCCTTCCTCCATGGTGTCCTTGAGGAAGAGGTTTACATGAAGCAACCACCTGGCTATATTGATCCCCAGTTTCCTAATATACTCCATAAGTCTCTCTACCGTCTCAAAAAACCCTGATGGGCCTGGTACCACCGACTGAGAACCTTTCTCCAATAGGTTGGGTTTGTGGGTTCCAAAGCTAACACTTCGCTATTCATTAAGTGAAATACCCACTCCACTGTATTTATGCTTGTTTATGTCGATGATATTATTATTACTGGGTCTATTGTGGACTGTGTTAGGGATCTGATATCTCAACTTCTGTCAGTTTTTGCCATAAAAGACTTGGGCTCTGTCCATTATTTTTTGGGCATCAAATAACTTTCAAATCCTATAGGGCTTCTCCTCTCTCAAAGGAAGTATACACTTGATCTTCTCAAGAAGACAAAGATGGACGATGCAAAACCGGTTCACACTCCTATTTGCAGCCAAAAAAAGCTGTCTAAATTCATCGGCTCCGCCTTAAGCAATCCCACTCTTTATAGGAGTGTTGTTGGTGCTCTTCAGTATCTCACCCTTATGAGACCAGATATTGCTTTCGTTGTCAATAAGGTGTGTCAGTTTATGCAGCAACCCACTGATGATCATTGGAACGATGTCAAGCGTATCCTACGGTACCTAAAGGAAACTCTCTCTTATGGACTGCAACTCAACAAGTCTAGCCCTCTCACTCTTAATTCCTTTTCTGACTCAAACTAGGTTGGTTGCCTCAATAACCATTGTTCTACTAGCGGTTACTGCATCATCCTTGGCCCAAACTTGATTTCATGGAGTGCTCAAAAATAAAACACCATCTCAAGGTCTAGTACTGAAGCTGAATATAGAGGAGCTGCCATAGCCACTGCTAAGCTAATTTGGATTCAATCCCTCCTCTCTGAAATTGGATATTCTCCCACTGCTCCCCCTGTTCTATGGTGTGACAATCTTGGTGCTATGTATCTCATGGCTAATCCAGTCTTTCATGCATGGACTAAGCACATTGAGATTGATTATCATTTCGTTCATGAGAAAGTTGCTAACAGAGGCCTTGTTGTTTGATTCGTCTCTACAAAAGATCAGGTTGTAGATGTCTTCACTAAGGGGTTGTGCTCTGCTTGATTTGCATTACTTCGGGACAAGTTGACAGTACAAGCACCCATGCTCACCTTGCGGGGGCATATGGAAACACACAGCGCTGATCATAGAAATCCCAGATTATCTGAATGATCTCCTCATAGAATCGAAAGAGTCTTCTTCTTTAGAAACTCTGTTTTAGCTGTTTCTATTTTCTATAGGTTGCATTGTTTCCACTCTTTGTAATTATCCTAACAGTCATTATTTAAATCACCTTAACCCAACCTTTTGGGTAAGGGAAAATATACAGATCATTTAGTCTTCACAAACAATGCAGATAGTTGGAAACACCATAAATGTTCTGCATGTGATTCTCTATATTGGGCCTCACAAGATTCCAACTATATTTACTAGCCTTGCTCTGATGTAAGGGAAGATTATTAAACCTATTTCCTTGACATGTATAAACAAAATATTTTATCTATCGAATTAGTTACAGCCGAATAGTGGAAAGTTGAAGTGAGAGTAACAAATTACATATAAATTAACTTATTTTATTCCTTCGACATGTCACAGACAAGGCATGGGAATGCTTAAATAGCAAATGCACGTTGTTCATTATTTAGAGTTCTCAATAAAAAATTAAGTATAGTTTATTTATTTGAAGCTAAAAATTTAGAAAATATGCATGACATTTATCGAGAAGTTAAATGTTAATGGGGAATCGCTGTCTCATTTATACAAGTTATTTTAAATTATATAGGAAAATTTAGATCTTTTGCTGTATTTTTCAAACAAGAGTTTATTTCCTTTTTTAAAGCAGTTTTGTAGTTTTAATTCAATAAAAAAAAGTAAAAAAAATTTTTCAATTTTTTGAAATAATTTTATATTGTCTTTCTTTTCAATCTTGTAATGGCTGAGTTGTAATTCCTGAAGTCTAGATTTTTTTTTTATATTAAAATTGAGTAAAAATAAAAGGATCACAGAGTGAGAGGGGGAGGTAAGGCCTCAACCCACAAAATTAGTAATCAAAAAGTACAGCCAAGAAAAAAAAAACCAACTACAGGAGAGATATCTCAGTCATAAACAGCGGTAGAAGAATCAAGAGCCCAACTAAGGGAAAGATCTCCCAGCATAAAAACATGATATTCAAAAGAGTATAGGGCCAAAATCATCTGAGGCGGATCACAAAAAAAGAATTGATAAAGTTACGAGCAGCCAAGGCAAGGACCGGATTGCAGCAAAACAGGAAGGGACCAAAGCGAGTCAATGGAGGATATCATTTTGATTTTCAACCCAGGCGGTCCATCCAACAGGACCTTCCATCCACATCACGTCCCTTCGATCTTGAGTTTGGGCCAGCATTGTGACCTGGGGGTTAGGAGACATTCCATTGTCCTAGATTTCCTTCTTGAGCTTCATTAGGGCATTGTCAAAGGAGGCGAGACTCTCAACGCATCTCATCCACTCAAACCCACCACGCATCTCATAAACTAACATGGTAGCAGACCTGTCCTTGAGGAATCTATACAACTTGTTTCTTTCAATGCCCATGACTATAGACACTTGCCCAATAATATTTTAAAAAGTGAGTCTTTTGAAAGTCTCAGTAAGGATCTTGGAGTGATCCTGAATGCGGTCCTCTTTCCTAATCTTCCAAAGGTGCCATAAAATGTTAGCAGAGATGATAGACCAAAGAAGATTAGTATCCTTTTTTAATGCATAAATATATCCAGTAATGATTTCCATAGTATTAGCACTGAAAGACACCACAAAACCGAACATAAGCAAAATTTCTTTAGCAACAATGCAATCAAATAAAATATGTCTAGATGTCTCAGGAACCTTGCATATAGAGCAAAGATCAGAAATAGAATCATCTTTTTTTAAAGGCTGTCTATCAGTAAGAAGGAGCCACTTAAAATACTTAATTTTTGGAACAATAGAAGATTTCCAAAATTTGTTAAGGGAGGACTGCTAGTGAAGGACATCAAGGTTGGAGTACCAGAGCTGATTAATGTGGGAAAGGATGGAGTGATCACTAGACATAACAACATAGATGTCATAGGCTTTAAGCTTATGAAGGGGAGTGTCACTAGGCCATTTGAAGAGCAGGTGCCTATGGGAGTCAAGAGAGCAGTCCTTAGGGAGATTGAGATGGGTACAGGCATGTTGAAGCAACTTGTAGGTCCTTTTATGGGATTGAGGGAGGTTGAAGGTGCTGCTGAGTTCTTCCCAAAAGATAAGGTCATCATTTTCCAAAATATCAATGAAGCAGGCAATACCCTTATGCGCCCAAAGTCTAGCTGAGCATCCTCGAGTAAGAGCAAGTGGCTTAGTGGCATGAGTGAGATTCCACCATATGGACCTCTCAGCATGGACCTGATTAGTGCTGTAAAACTCAATATTGATAAGGGAGCTCCTAACATGCTTTGAGGCCTTCCAAATAGATTTTTAGACAATAGTGCCCTACACTAAGATAGGGAATTTACCAGCCACAATGTCAGCAAAAGGGAGATCTTTCCATGACTTAGAGAACCTCGGAACAACTCTCTCAATGTTATTTCTAATCAGAATTTTCCAGGGCTCATCTTCGTCAAGGGCATGGAAGATCCATTTCGCAACAAGAGAGATCCCTTGAAGTCTAAGGTCTTTGAGGCCAAGACCACCCAACTTTTTCTCAACATGACACCAAGTCCACTTAACAGCATGCTTCTTCCCCCCCCCACCTTGCCATCGGACCATAGGAAGTTCCTTATAACTTTTTGTATTTCAAGAATTTGGTAATTGCTAAACATCCAAGCCGAGGAGTAATATATGTTTTAAGAGGAGGGGATCTTTTGGCAAACTTGGACCCGACCAGCGAGAGACAGGAATCTATTATTCCACTTGTTGAGCTTTTTATCAATCCTCTCTCTGACCCAAATCCACATGTCTTTGAGGGAGGGGGATATGGAAAAGGGGATGCCGAGGTATCTAACAATCTTGTTAGGACCGCCCCACTAGAAACAAAGTTGAGGGATCCAATCGGGAGGCAAGTCTTGCCATCCCAGAAGAATAGACTTGTCCTGGGAGATCTTGGCACCAGAGACGGTTCCAAAGACCTTAACTTTTTTGGTCAAGGGCTTCACAATTCTGCTTAGTAAGTTCGAGGAATAAAGAGGTATCATCAGCAAATTGGATATTCAGAAGCTAGGATTGATCAGGGAGCCTAAGTCCCTTTACACAGGGAGAGAATGAATCATCCCAAAGGAGATAGAAAAGGGTAGAGGCAATCACAAAGAGAGCAGGGGCCAAGGGACACCCCTAACGGATGGATCCGGAAAGCTTGATAGGCCAGGAATGGGAACCGTTGATATCAATAAGGACAGAGGCATCTTTAAAGAGAGAGTGAACCATGTCGCATAACTCCTTAAGAAAACCGAAAGCATCAAGCATCATGAGGATAAAGTCCCATTCAACCCTATCATACAACACTAAATAATGAACAACGTGCATCTGCTGTTCAAGCTTTCCCATGATTTTTCTGTGACATGTCGAAGGAATAAAATAAGTTAAATATATGTAATTTGTTACTCGCACTCCAACTTTCCACTATTCGTCTGTAACTGATTCGATAGATAAAACATTCCTTTTGTACATCTCAAGGAAATAGGTTTAATAATCTTCCCTTACGTCAGAGCAAGACTAGTAAATATAATTGGAATCTTGTGACGCTCAATATAGAGAATCACATGCAGAGAATTAATGGCGGCTCTAACTATTATTAAAACTTTCCCGTACGATTCTTCCCTGGTATGTTTTGTGGCTATTAATTTTTCAGGTTCGTATATTTCCACTTTGACTAAAATAGGTCTTTATGCGTCGCACATGACTGATTGCCTGCTCAATATAATAATTTTAACAGATAGGAATTGTCGGGCATTATAGTTTGAGAAATTCCAGGCTAACTTTAATTAAAAGCAATGAGAGTATCTTATTTTGGTCTTTGGAAGCTTTTCAAAGTTTGTATATATTTATATAAAAAATGTGATTTTAGGTTTTTTAAGATTTTTTATTTGTAAAGTTGTTTAGAACAAAAGTATGAATCTTATATTAAACAAGATTTGATTTCTGATAGCTCATTAGAAATATTTCATTTTTACCAACAGTCTAATGATCTATTGATATGATTTTCTTTTATCTGTTATAGAATTAATTTAATGTATCTATAAATAACACGTATTTGAAATCTTGAAAAAATTTATTTTAATTTTAATTGTATTGTAAATAAATATAAAATAAAATTTATTATATATAACTTTTATCATTATTGACATTTTTACTGATTCGAATTTTTTATTTTTTTTTTGTAAGGGAAGATCACTTAGATTTTTCTTTCTTAACAATTATTTTCTCAATAAGAAATAACTTGACATTTCTCTTAGAGGAATTATTACTCAGTCTCATGAAAATAAGTGATGTACACAAAATAGTTTATTCTAGAAAGAAGGAAGGCACTGCTAGAAATATTAATAGCATAATTACTAATAATCCTATTATTTATTGCTAGGGATTCAATAATATTAGTTTATATGACAAAAAATTACAAAACCTTAAATAAATAAATAATATTATATAATCTAAATATTAAATATTTAAAACATTTAACATCTTCTGTTATTAATATAAATACACATCAATTTAAAATATATTGATAACCTTATTTATCAATTTTTAAATTAACAATTTTTATCTTAAAATTTGTAACCCACCCTATGAATCTTTTTAACAAAGTTTCTTCCTTTATTATGGGCATAGTGATCATCAAACTTAAACCCTGGCTGAAGCAACACAGTTTTCCTTGCTTTTTAGGCTGATTTCTAGGGTTTAAGTTCAACAATAGAAGCCTTGGACAGAAACTGTTGTTTTCATAGTGGTAGTAAACAATAGGAGAAATGACAAATCAAACCACGAGCCAAGAAAAAAAGCTCAGGCCAATCGTTTTGTAACCTATAAAAGTAGTGAAATATTTTTATACCTCAGAATATCTTCATAAACGATGATAATTAAGACAAACCTATGGAGCAATTCTATTCAGCAAATTTGGAAGTCTCCATCCATGATTCTTCTGTTTATGTTTACAGAGGCTCATTTTGATCTCATTATTTATTTAAACCCTCGTACTGATAATGTCTTGTCAGCTATATTTATTTATTTGAGGCCTTGTAATTTCTTAATATAAACTAGTATTATTGAATACTTAGTAATAAATAATAGGATTATTGGCAATTATGTTATTAATACTTCTCGGAATGCCTTCCTTGTCCCTAGAATAAACTATTTTGTGTACATCATTTATATTCATGAGACTGAATAATAATTCCTCTAACAGAAATGTCAATTAATTTATTATTGAGCAAATAATTGTTAAGAAAGAAAATTTTTAGTGATCTTATCTTACCAAAAAAAGAAATTCAAATCAGTAAAAATGTCAATAATGATAAAAGTTATATATAATGAACTTTTATTTTATATTTATTTAATTAAAATTTAAATTATTCTCTTCAAGATTTCAAACACTTAAAATACATGTTATTTATATATACATTAAATTAATTTCATAACAGATAAAAAAATCATGTCAATAGATCATTGAACTGTTAATAAAGTTTAAAAGTTCCTAATAAGCCACTAGAAATCAAATCTTGCTTAATGTAAAGTTCATACTTCTATTCTAAAACAACTTTACAAATAAAAAATCTTAAAAATCCTAAAATAACTTGTTTTTTAATTACATTCAACCTGGAATTCCTCAAACTATAGTGCTCGAAAATTCTTTATCTTTCAAAATTATTATATTGAGCAGGCAATCAGTCATGTGCGACGCATAAAGACCTATTTTAGTCAAAGTGGAAATATACGAACCTCAAAAATTAATAGCCACAGAAGATACCAGGGAAGAATCATACTGGAGAAACACGTAAAGTTATCATATATGATTTTTAACTACAACATAGATAACAACAAAGCCATGAACAATACAGATAGTTGGAACCACCATTAATGCTCTGCATGTGATTCTCTATATTGGGCCTCGCAACATTCCAACTATGTTTACTAGCCTTGCTCTGACGTAAGGGAAGATTATTAAATCTATTTCCTTGAGATGCTGAAATTGAGTGTTGAAAGAGTATGTATAAAAAGAATGTTTTATCTATCGAATTAGTTAAAGCCGGACCGTGGAAAGTTGGAGTAACAAATCACATATAAGTAAACTTATTTTATTCCTTGCACATGTCACAGAAAAATCATGGGCAAGCTTAAACAGCAGATCCACGTTGTTCATTATTTAGAGTTCTAAATAATAAATTAAGCGTAGTTTATTTATTTGAAGTTAAACATTTAGAAAATCTGCGTGACATTTCGCTAGAACATAAATATTAATGGGGAATCGCTGAGTCATTTAAAGAAGTTATTTTAAAATATATATGAAAAATTCGATCTTTTGCTGTATTTTTTAACTGCTATCAAACAACAGTTTTTCCCCTTTTTTTAAAGCAGTTCTGATCAGTTTGAACAAATCAAAGAGCAAGTTTTGTAGTTTAATTTCGATAAAAAAGTTTAGTGAAAGTAAAATAGTTTTTCAATTTCTGAAATAATTTTATATTGTATCTCTTTTCATTCTTGTAATGGCTGAGTTGTAATTCCTGAAGTCTAGATTTCCCTTTCAAACATCTATTAATAAAAACTTTCATTCTGTTTCCCTTCTTTTTACTACTTTCTTCAATATAAAATTGGAAAACATTCAATGATAAAGCACTCATATAGCCAATATAAAATAGTTTGATAAACAGTGTATCATGATATACACAAGCTAGCTGTTTATAGGATAAAACACTAGGGAAAACAAAATGGATTATCTGTAAATCAGAGGCAACATTTTAAAAGTGGTGTCTGATTTGGCAATAAGGACTTGCAGGAGGATTATAATGCCCAATAACTGGACTATGCATATCCTCCTATGTTTGCCATATGCTTACATAACTTTCCTTATGACTAATTTGGGACTGACTATGTCCATTTTCCTCAACATAAATGACTGAAAGCCCTCCAGGCTTTAGACTACTTACTTTCTCTTTAACATATGCATCTTCATCTTATATCAAAGAAAACTACGAAAAACAAAATGCATTATATCTAATTTGAAACAAACATACTAAAAGTTGTTTTACATCTATCATCAAGGAATTGCAGGAGTATCATGCCCAATACCTGGACTATGATCATTCACATGAACATTCTCCAATGTTTTCCTTATGCTTATATAACTCTCACCAAGACTAATATGAGAATGGGAGTGCCCATTTTCCTCAACAGAAATGACTGAAAGACCTCCTGATTCTACACCAATAATTTTCTCCATGATATTTTCATCTTCAGATTCAGCTTTTGGACTAGAAAATAGAGAAAGAATACTCCCCTCCACTGTGAGCTGACGAGCATCACTTAAAGAGAAGGTATACAACAGAGAAGACATTAACAGTACGAGGGTTACAAAAGCAGAATTACTAGTGAAAGAAAGCTTCATCCTTCAACCAGAACTAAACTAGGCTCTGAAAATATAAATATGGAATCAAGAATGGAGAAAGCCAAATTTGCTGCATAGAATTGCTCCAAAGGATTGTCTTATTTATAGTCATTTATAAATATTCTGAGCTATAAAAATATTTCAGTCCTTGTATACTCTGCAAAACGATTGGCTATGGACATTTTCCTTGACTCGTGGTTTGATTTGTCATTTCGCCGGTTGTTTACTACCACTATGAAAACGACATATTATTTATATTGGGGTGTGTATAGTTGATCTTTAACCCTAAAAACCAGCCCAATAAGAAAGAAAAACTCTATTCTTTTAGGCAGCGTTTAAATTGGATGATCGCTCTGCCCAGAATTAAAGAACCAAGATTGGTTGAGGGGTTTTCTAAGGTGGATTATAAATTTTATATAACAAGAACCAGTTAATTTGAAAATGGTAAAATAAGATTATTTAAAATTATTTAAAAAAATATTTATTCTAATAATAGATGTATATTTATATTTCAATTTAAAAGATATATAATTTTTTACAATTTTAAATTAAAAGCTGATTATTTGAAATTAATTAATATTTAAAATTATTATAATTTTAAGAATTATCAATGTTGAAAGGCATTTTAAAATAATAAGAAAGACTGGAATGTAATGGTATGTCTTAATAATTTGTTTTTATCTTTTATGTTTAAATTTGATAATCATTTACATGTTAAAATATTAATTTGTTTATCTCAAAATAAGCAAAGTTTAGCATTTATGACTACATATATTAACTCAAACTTTTTATAAACTAAAAAACTTAATTAATTAATATAACAATTTTTTATATAGATGCATTTCAAATCCAATAAAACATTGAGTTTTTTTAATTCACGTGAGCGGGTATCTTTTATCTTTTTGTTTGTATGTAAGATTGTATATTTTGCATAAATAGTGAGCTATAAGCTTATCTTAACCTACACAATTATCATGTTTATTAATCACTTTAGTTTAAATTCATGTGTAGAAAATTGAGCTAGGTCAATTTTACAAACATAAATCTATACAATGTACTTGTAAACTTAATTTCAAAATTTAAGTCATGTTTCCTTCTCTCTTTATTTATTATAAACTAACTAATGAAAAACATATTTCAATTGCATCAAGGTGGTGATTTAAGAACTAACTTTAATCATTTAAAGAATATAGTAATATCATTAGATCATTCATATTAAAGCATCATATTGCATCATAACTCTACAATTTGCTTATATTATCGTCCTATAGACAATGTATTTTTATCTATTTTATTTGATCTTGCATTAGAACTATTGAATCTATTTTCCTATTAACTTGTTCACAGAAAACACAACCCTTCTTTAGTGTTCTCAAATATAATCTTTATTTAAACACATACACAAATTTAAAAATGAGTCATATATAGAATAATCCAATTCATTTTTTTAAAATGGTTTTTGAAATATAATCCTATCTTTTATTATATTCATGGACTGAATGTCATAAGTAAAACACATTCTAATAAACAATTATATAATTAATTCCATATTTATTATTGATTTAGTTGATCATATATCTAGCTTAACTCTTATATTTTCTCAATTATCATAAATATTTATGTTAGTTGTTATTTTCTTTTGTAAAATAAAATAATTATTTTATAAATAAAATAATGCAAAACACCTCCCCGAATTACCATGGCTGTTTTGGTTGTCTATTCACAAGCTTCCCAAATTGCTACTGGTACCAGTTAGGCAACCCCACCTTACCCTTCATTCTTCGTGATCATAGTCGTTCCTCCCCTTCATGTAAAAACAATCTTCTGATTTTGATAATGGCTCTTCTTAGATAGTTGTTTAACATCAGAAGAAAATTTTCACTGAAAGGATTTCTCCTTTTTGAGTTAGGTTGTCAAAGATACAATGATCAGATTCAAATTTGGATTGTTTTAATCTATTCCAACTCTTCTGTTTTCTGATTGGTTGCCCTATTTTATTGTTTTTCTAAAATAGTTTCGATTTGTTTGTTTCATACTCTGTAAAATGTTCTTTCAAAACCCTGCTTACTTCAATAAAAAACAAAACAAAATACAGCTATAACCATAATAAAAAAATTGTGTGGTCTTGTCACCACATTGCTTTATTATATATTTTTTCCTCCCATTCTATATACAGGCTATATCAGTGTTTGGAGTAGTCATTTCACCTATTTGTTAGCCACCCAGAAAGCTATGGTCCAAATCATTTGTCTGTGATTTTTTTAATGTAATGCAGGGGTCATGACAGTTATTTTTCAGCACTTGAAGTTGACGCTTTATAAAAGCAAACAAAATTAGAATGAAATGAATTTGGCACCTGCTGCTTATTAAATGCAGAGTGGGGGTCTCCCGCTATTTTAATTCTCACCTCCATAATAATGGGAATTATATTTTATAAGTATAGCGGACCAATTTCAATTTTCCTCCTCAATCTAAATAAAATAACCTTCAAGTTGGATTATAAATAGATTTTCGTTTTATTTTATATTTTGTCTGTTTGCTTTCTTATCCTCATTCCGTCCTATGTTTTAGAGGCATCTGTTACCCAGAGAATGGATGCTCGTGCACTTAAATAAAAAATTACATGCAAGTTGAATTTGGATGGCCCAAAGATGCAAAGCTGGCTGCTCCACTTTACAGATGTGGGTTTAACATGTTTTCACTAACATTATAAATAAAATTGTAACAGCAGTTTCGATATTTTTCAATTGTCCTATTTAGATCTTCAAGTTGTTCGAAGAAGGGATAAGATAGAATGTTTTTTTAATTGTATATCATGTTTAGTGATCTGACAGAACTAAACTTTTTGAATGTAGGAGTTAAGAAATGAGGGATATTTATTTTGTGAAAGTCTCATTTCTTATAAAGGAAGATCTTATGCTTAATATGATTTGATTTTCATATGCTATAATAATACTAGCATATTGAGTTTTAGGGAAAAAAAGTATGTAAAAAATGTTCATAGATCATTATCCACAAAATTATTATTTTTGTCATTATTCCATTAAAATTATATTATTCACTATCACAACTTTCTTTCTATCAATCTCTTATTTCTATTTTAGATGGGGTTGAGTAGTTAAATAGAGCAAAATCCAAATCAAAATAAGGAAGGAAAGTTGACCGAGAAGAATCTTTGAAACTGCATTTTTTTTTAATATGCTTATACTCACCTTTTTCTTATTCACACATTCTTGCTAACCTTCTATAGAGTCATTTATTTTGTGAATGAAAGTATAAACTCTTATAGAGTAAGACCTTGCACTTAATAAGATTTGATTTTGAGTCACTATTATAATACTACCATACTTATATTTAGACAAATTTATAGAGTGAAACCCAAACCAAACAAGGAAAGTCGGCGAATAAGGATTTTTGACACTAAATTTTCAATTTTTATGAGTATCTTTTCTTTTTTTTATTCTTTCATGGATTCTTGCTAACATCCTATAGGAGTTGTTGTGGTTTTAGATGCCTATGAAAGGAAGATAAATGGTAGAAAAGGATTCCTAACACTATTCTAGTGGTGCAAATAGTGCAAATAACAAGGCATGCATGATCAAAGGAAGAGGAACCATTTCATTGGATGGTAAACATAACACTGATAATGTCTATTATGTTGAAGGTATGAAGCATAATCTTTTGAGTGTAGGAAATTTGGTAGACAAAGTATTTCAGTTACAATTCAAGGATGGAAAGTGCAAAATCATTCGCAAATCAGGTTTGGAGATTGCAACCAGTACACAGACAAAAGGTAATATCTTTCATTTGAACTCCGATGAAAAGACATGTTTGATTGCACATATTGATGAAAGTTGGCTATGGCATAAAGGGTTGTGTCATGTAAATTTTGATTGCATTGTAAATATCAGTTCAACTAAGGCAGTTAGAGATTTACCTAAGATTGTGAAGCCTCACAATCCGGTATGTAAAGAATGTCAAATGAGTAAAATAATCCAAACTTCTTTTAGAAGCATACTTGAGAAATCTAATGATGTTCTTGATTTGATTCATACTGACCTATGTGGTCCTGCTAATAAAAGAATTTTTCAAGGTGATATATATTTTATGTTAATCATTGATGACTATTCTAGAATCATGTGGGTTGCTTTTCTAAGGGAGAAATCTGAAGCCTTTGAGAAATTCAAGATCTTTAAAGCTATGGTTCAGACATAGATATGAATGAAAATCAAGTGTCTAAGATCATATCAATATGGTGAATTCACATCTGGTGAGTTTAACCGTTATTGTGAGTAAAATGGCACCAGGAGACAGTTATCTGCACCCCAGACACCTCAGCGGAATGACATTGTGGAAATAAAGAAAAAAACCATTTTGGATGCAGCCAGAAGCATGATGATGGAAGTTAATTTTCCTCATATCTACTGGAGAGAAGCAGTAAGTACAACAGTTTATACATTCAACAGAGTTCATATCAAAGGAGATATCGATAAGACCCCTTATGAATTATGGTTTGGTCATTCACCTACTCTTGAATAAATTTTTTGGAAGGAAGTGCTATATCAAAAGAGATGATTCATTGGAAAGTTTGACCCTAGATGTGATGAACAAATATTTCTTGGTTATTCAACTAAAAGCAAAGCATATAGATATTATAACAAAAGATTGCAAAGAATTGTGGAGAGTGATAATGTGAAAGTGGATGAGCAATATAAAGACCAAGCTAAATCTTATGACTCTGAACTAGAAATGGAAATGATCATAAATGAACTAGTAGTGCCTATACTGGAATAGAATATTGAACCAGTTACCCAGACATCATCAGAAAAATCAACTGTAACTGAAGAGCAACATAGAGAACTTGAAAATAAGAAAACACCAAGGTATGTAAAGCTAAATCATTCTAAAGATCAGATCATTGGAGATATAAACATGGAAGTTATGACAAGGAGAAGATTGACATATCAAGAGGTATGTTTCATTTCTTATATTTAACTAGCATTAGTAGTTGAAGATTGTAAAGATGAAAGTTGGATGAAAGCTATGGAAGATGAATTAGATTAGATTGAAAAGAACAATACTTGGACTTTAATTCACCGACCTAAAAATAAGAATGTTACTAGATCTAAATGGGTTTTTAGAATAAAACTGAATGAAGATGGACAAGTTGTAAGAAATGGGCTAGATTGGTTTGCAAAGGATATTATCCCAAGGAAGGAATTGAGTATGATGAAACTTTTGCACTGGTAGCTAGAATTGAAGTTGTTAGACTATCTCTTTCTTATGCAGCCTATAAGAACTACAAGGTATATCAGATAGATGTTAAGTGTGTATTTCTGAATGGATAACTTGAAGAGGAAGTCTTTATTGAGCAACCAAATGGATTTTTACTGATAGAAGACAAAAATATGGTTTTCAGATTAAGGAAAGCTCTATATGGACTAAAACAGGCTACTAGAGCTTGGTATGCAAGGTTGGACAAGTATCTTTTGAAGATTGATTTTATAAAAGGTAATGCTAACAAAAACTTATATTATATGATCACTAATGATGATATTTTGATTATTGAAGTATTTTTTGATGATGTCATTTTTTGAGGTGAAGAAAAATTGTGCATGGAATTTTTTGATAATATGTAGGGTGAATTTGAAATCTCTATGATTGGAGAAATAAGATATTTTCTAGGTTTTTAGATTACTTAGACTAACAAAGGCATCTTTATCTGTCAAACCAAGTATCTAAGGGAATTGTTGAAGAAATTTGGTATGGAAAATTCTAAATTGGTTAGTACTCCTATGGTTACAAGTGAAAATTTGTCACTTAAGGATGTATCCCCTTCAGTAAATTCTATAAGATATAAATATATGATTGGTGGTTTGCTATATTTAACTTAGACTAGACTGGATATAATGAATGCAGTCTGTATCAAGATTTCAATGTAATCCAAGAGAAAATCATAAAAGTGCAATAAAAAGGATATTTTGGTGTTTGCAAGGAACAACTCAATATGGTTTTTGGTACCCTAAAGATGATGACTTTACTTTATGTGCATATATAGATGCAAATGCAGATCGAGTAGGTGATGTTGATGATCGAAAGAGCAATTTCGATGGATCATCCTTCCTTGGGAAGAAGTTGGTTTCATGGATCAATAAGAAGCAGTCATGTATTTCCTTATATACTACTGAAGCTGAATATGTTGCAGCCGCAACCAATTGTACTCAAGTTCTATGGATGAAGCAGATGTTGAAGGATATACAAGTGAGTTGTAATGATCCGGTAGTTATCCATTGTGATAACTCTACAGCTATTGACATATCAAAGAATCTGGTATTTCACTCCAAGACTAAGCACATATCAATCAAGTATAACTTTTTGAAGGGAAAGGTGGAAGAAAAAGAAGTTAGATTGGTTTATAAGAACACTAAAGAGCAGAAAGTAGACATCTTATCTAAACCTTTGTCTCGGGAATCATTTGAGTATTTGAGAGACAGATTGGGGGTTTCTACCCCTCTGGTAGAGACTTAATTGATGCAGATGTGCATAAGTCCAGTGTGCATTATCAGAGCTACCTTTTTCTTTGGATTGATGAATCAATGCAACTTCTCAAGGGGAGTAGTCAGCCTTAAGATTTGGAGTTATTTATTCTGTTTGATGATGTCGGTGTGACCGGATCAACATTCTGTACTAGTGTTCTCAGTGTAGGTTCATTTGTGATTATCTCAACTGCCGGTTCAGAGTCCATAGACCTTGAATTACCTCTAAACTATTCATCAATCTTCACATTTGCACTCTCAATGATTTTATGCAATCTCTTATTAAAACATCTATATGCCTTGCTCTTAGATGAATAACCAAGAAATCTTCCTTCATCACTTCTATGATCAAATTTGCCAATATAATCATCTCTCCTAATATAACATTTCCTTCCAAATATTCTGAAATATTTTAGAGTAGGAGTATTACCAAACCATAGTTCATGAGGGGTCTTACCGATTTCACCTTTGATGTGAACTTTGTTAAATGTGTAAATAGTTGTATTCACTACTTCTCTCCAATATACATGAGGTATGTTTTCTTCTGATATCATGCTTCTAGCTACATCCAGAATAGTTTTGTTCTTCCTTTCCACAACTTCATTCTGCTGGGGTGTCCAAGGTGCTGATAATTGTCTTCTGATTCCATTCTCTTCACAAAATGTATTAAATTCCTTAGATGTGAATTAACATCCTTGATCTGATCTCAAGCATTTGATTTTCTTACTGGTTTCATTCTCTATCATTACCATGAATAGTTTGAATTTCCCAAAAGCTCCTAATTTCTCCCTGAGAAAAGTAACCCAACACATTCTAGAATAATCATCAATGATTAGCATAAAATATCTATCTCCTTGTAAACATCTAGTTCTTGTTGGACCACATAAATCAATATGAATCAAGTCAAGAACATTATTGGATTTTTCTGGAATACTCTTAAAAGTTGCTCTAACTTGATTTCCAAATTGACATTCCTTACATACTGGATTGTGAGGTTTTATAATTTTAGGTAAATCTCTTACTACTTTAGTAGTACTGATTTTCACAATGCAATCAAAATTTATATGACAAAGTCTTTTATGCCATAACCAACTTTCATCAATATGTGTAATCAAGCATGTCTTCTCATTGTTATTCAAATGAAATATATTACCTCTAGTCTGATTAGCGGTTGCAATTTCCAAACCAGATCTATTAATGATTTTGCATTTACCATTCTTGAATTGTAACTAAAATCCCTTTTCAACTAATTGACTAACACTCAGAAGATTATGTTTCAAACCCTCAACATAATAAACGTTGTCATTATTGTGCTTACCATCAAAAAATATAGTGCCTTTTCCTTTGATCAAACAAGCTTTATCATCCTCAAATCTTAGTAGACCTCCATTGTATTCCTGAAAGGTTAAGAGTTTACTTTTATCACCAGTTATATGATGTGAACATCCGAAATCAATGATCCATTCATCTTTTTCTTCAATTTTAGCTACCAGGGCCTACTCTACCTATTTAACAGTAGGTGTTAGTTGATTTTCTGTTATTGCAACAAAATCCCATCCATTGTCTTCCAGTTCCTCATCAGAATCATCAGTCACTCCTTCATCAGAATAGTAACATGATTTCTCTCTATTATTCTTAAATTTGTATCTCTGACATTCAAGGTTAGGCTTATATATTCTTTTAGCTTCTTTTTTCAGTCTTGCATGTCTATTACGACACCTAGATGCCATATGACCAATTTTATTGTAGTTAAAATATTAAAATGGTGCTTTACCTTCATACTTACTTCCAACTAGACCTTTAGGCATTTTCCTTGCAAATAGTGCTTCAAGCTCTTCAAGTTCTTCATTCTCTCTTCCGATTTCTTCAAGTTCTCCAGCATAGAGTTCTTCCCAATCAGATTTTTTCAGATGATGATGCTTTCAAAGCCAAATCTGTCTTAGTTGTACCAATGGGACCAAGTTCCTCAGGTTCAAAAGCTGAAAGTTTTCCAACCAAAGTATCTCTAGATACTGATGTATTAGGCATTGTTCTCAATTCATTAATAGTAGTTACTTTCATTTCGCACACTGGTGGCAATGCTCTTAAAACTTTAGAAATAATTTAATCTTCACTTAACGATCCTCCACAACATTGTATACCCAAAACAATTTCATTAACTCTTTCCATAAAAGCATAAATCCTTTCATCTTCTTCCATTTTTTAGATTTTCATACCAAACCCGAAAGCATTCCAATTTTGGAATTTTGATAGTGGTATCACCTTCATTAAATGTCTCTAATTTATCCCAAATAACTTTAGCAGTAGATCGGTCTGATAATCCCATTATTTCCTGATCTAATAATGCACTCAACAGTGCTTCTCTTTTTTTGCAATCATTCTCTTTATGTATAGCCAAGGTAGGTGGATTAGGTTCACTCTGTGTAGGACCAACATAGCCATTCATTGTAACATCCTATATGTCTTTTCCAATGCAATTTAGATGTGTCTCCATTCCGATCTTCCATATACCATAGTTAGTTACATCAAGCTTCGGATTGTCCTTCCTGAAATAGTTAGTTGCCATAGAATCTCCTCAAGCTGTTAAACCTCTGCAAAAAGAGGACTTAGCTCTAATACCAATTGTTAGGACATGGAGGCAATTGAGAGGGGCAGTGAATCAGTTGTCTTTTAATTTCAACCCAAATATAACTTAACCAAACTTAATGCATAATACCGGTAAACCAAACTTAAAGTCGGTTGATGGATTAACAGTTAATAACAGTACCGATAAAGTTTAATGCAGGAAACATAAAGACAAATAACATCCACAACACATAACACCC
This sequence comes from Cryptomeria japonica, assembly GCF_030272615.1. Taxonomy (NCBI): domain Eukaryota; kingdom Viridiplantae; phylum Streptophyta; class Pinopsida; order Cupressales; family Cupressaceae; genus Cryptomeria; species Cryptomeria japonica. The sequence continues at coordinate 191,033,275 of NC_081411.1, forward strand.
TGAACCTCCATAGGCCCATCTAAGTCAAACTAAGAGGCCTTCATCTCTTTAGTGACATTGACCACTGTGGACTAAGAGATTTTGGATTTATGCGTAACACTCAACATAGAAACCCTAGTCACCCTTTTTCCCTTGACATAAATACTAGGGTTTACCGAATCAGGAACATATTCAGGGTCATCATCCTCATCAGATAAAACAATACCTTTTCTGCCAGTGAGGTTAGGGATTTTAGAAATGGATGATAAGGGGCCTTGTTTATCAAAAAAATGGAAGACATTCATCAACACCAGAATCCACCTACTCATAAGAAGAGGTGTTCCCATAATGAACATGGACATTCTTTTGAAATTCAATACCATTTTTAGCCCTAGGGTTCCTCTCAACATGCAGGGCTTTCGCATGCTCCATAATCAATAATATTAAGCCATCATGGAGAGTAGGGGAGGAAGCCCTTTTCTCATGAGTTCTAATTCTAAGATTTAAAGACAACGTCAAATAAACAGGCAAAGAAATGCACTTGTTATGACATAAATTATTCATAATCACAAAATGATAGATAAATAAGCTGCCAAATTTACCATCTAGGGTAAGGTATCACATGACGACCTCCACAATCACTTTCCATGGCTTCAGGAGTGAAGTTCTACTACACCCATCATCAGTATTCTTCCTCACTTTCTCCCTCTCTTTAAGGAAGAAAAAAGTATTCATAGCCTTGGTTGTACATTTTTTATCTTTGTAGAATTTGGTTCTCTCAATCAAGGTGTTTGATACCTTAGACACAAGTGCCTCATTAACCTCCATCTTGATTCCATAGACACTAATCACACCATCCTTCCACCCCTAAACAAAGGCCTTGATGACAAGGGCATCTGTGCCATGCAGAGTCTCGATGTGGCTAGTCAAGCCTCATGTCGAGAGATCATCCCAAACAACAGCCTTACTTCACCATTTTTCATAAACATTGGGTTCCAAATGACCCTTATCTCCCCCCATCCTATAAGAAACCCCAATTGCAATAGTCTGCACCACAACCAAGTTCAAGATAAACCAGACGAAAAAGGATTAAAAAAGATGCTAGAAAGTTCAACTTTCCCCTCATAAATGGTGCCCTGCCCAAGACATGGAGAAGCCCATTATTCTCCATCATTTCCAAGAGCCTCTTGCACTTTGCATGCATTAGAATCATTGCTGATAAGAATGTGGAGATTTAGTGGGATCCAGTCATAAATGTTCCAAACTTTTTTACTTGGTAAACCAACTCCAACGTAGGCTAAATTATCTTCCGCCTTATTAGCTTCATGGTATACGTGTGAAATTTTAAATTCATCAAAGTCTCTAAGGAGAATTAGGCAGTCTTCAATAATATGTTTAATTGATCAACTAGTGGAGGAGGAAGCCATTAAATAATTAATGATGTTTAGGAAGTCACATTCCAACCAAACCCTTCTCAATACTTTCTCTTTAGCCAATTTGATCTCGGCATAGGCTGCAAAAGCCTTAGCAAAGTGGTTTGACTAGGTACCCAAATGGAGGGCCACCACCAAGATCACTATTTCATTGTTATCACACACCACTCCCCCATATCCTGTAAGTCTGGGATGTTGGCAAATGCACACTCTAATGAGACATTGTAGGTGATTGAAGGTTTTGTCATTGATTGTAACCTTAAAATCCTATGACATTGGCAAGGCAATCCACTGAAACCAACAAAATTAGATTCTACACCAGCACACATACCACCAGCACCGGCCGTGAAAGGAAGCATACCGACACAGAAGCCGACAGGAATTTTGTTGTTAATATATTTTATTTATTATTGTAAAATCATTGTAAGCCGACTTGGCAAGTTGTAAAATGACTCTTATATAAGAGAGTTCATTGTAGAAAATTGTAAGAAGAGATGTAATGAATGGAGGAATGTAATTAAGAGAAATAAGGAAGACCTATTATGCGAATTATAGGTTAAGGGTTTATGTAAGAATCAAAGCTATAAACTGGTATTGGATCTGGCATAGTAGATGCTATTTTGAAGCTGTACAAGACATTGGATGTATATAATCCATTTTGTAAGTCAGTGAGACTTCCCATTTTGTAATTGAGAAGGAAGGCCAAGTGCCTAGAGTTCAATGCTCAATTACAAAATGGGAAGTCTCACTGACTTACAAAATGGATTATATAAATCCAATGTCTTGTACTACTTCAAAATAGCATCTACTATGCCAGATTCAATACCTGTTTATAGCTCTGCTTCTTACATAAACCCTTAACCCTTAATTCGCATAATAGGTCTATCTTATTTCGCTTAATTACATTCCTCCATTCATTACATCTCTTCTTACAATGTTCTATAATGAACTCTCTTATATAAGAGTCATTTTACAACTTGCCAAGTCGGCTTGCAATGATTTTACAATAATAAACAAAATATATTAATAACGAAATTCCTGTCAGCTTATGTGTCGATATGCTTCCTTTCACTGGCGGTGTCATTGGTCTGTCTGCTGATGTAGAATCTAATTTTGCTGGTGCCGGTGGATTGCCTTGCCGGTGTCATAGCATTGTAAGGTTGCCATCAATGAAAAAACCTTCAATCACCTACAATGTCTCATTGAAGTGTGCATTTGCTAACAATCTCCCCCTTTGGCATCGATGGCAACACTCATGAGAAAAATTCAAAACTGTATCCAAAAATTGAAGTCCAAAAATTGTTACCAAAAATGTGTGCTCCCCCTGAGTAGATGATCCCTAAGTTATTGGATTTTTCTCATACCATTATTCCCCCTTTGGCATCGATGACAAAGGTTTTCAAACTGTCATTAGAGTGTAGTTTGTTGTCTCAACCTTGTAACCGGTTGGTTACAATCTAAAAAAGGTCTGCCAAAACTAGATTCAAGTTCTCAATGAACTTTTTACTGTCTTTTATTGCAGCCTCTATCCTTTGAACTATACCGGTGAGGTGTTGCATTTGCTCTGTCGATGTTTTCTATCCTTGTACCAATGCATCAGATATTTCTTTCCTTAAGGATGCTAGGTAGTCCACTTTTGGACTTAGTCTTAATTTCATATCCTTAGCCTTACTTTTTATTCTTCCTCAAAACCTATTATCTTTTGCTCAAAAACTGATAATGAATCAAATGAATTAATAAAATTGTCATCTAGTTGATTTATTTCCTCCTATATCTTGCTGATCTTCTTGTCTATATCAACTATCAAAAAGTTAGTCTTACAAGTATCTCTGTACAAAGTTTTGAATTCCTTTAATGTGCTACATAATTCTGGTAGAAGTGTGTCAAACTACCTTGTACACTTCTTTATTTGTTCCTCAAAGAATTTCAGTTTTTCCTTTTCTAACCTCTCTTTGAATGCATCCTCCTTTATTTGTTCAACTGTCACTATGTTGTCAGTAATATACTTAGACAAAGTGTCAAGTTGGCTCAAAGAATCTTTATTATCTACATTACATTTTGGAGCTATCATCTTCAAAATTGGAATTGTGTCATCTATAGCCTTATATGCCTATGAACTACAATCTGTTATTTTCTTTATAGAGTCTAAAAGAACTTTAGATACATTTGTTGTCTTAAATCCTACAGTTGAAAAGCCAACACTCTAAATTCCACCGGTGGGAGAAATATCCTTGCTTGCAGTGACCTCTGGTAGGTCAGTCTATGTTTCCATTTCCTTAAGCAATCGTTTGTTTTTCTCAACAGTTGTCGATGCCACTGATTCTGTATTAACGTATTGCTATGTTGGAGCCTATTGCTCTGCTTGTTGCTCTATTTGTTGTTCTTCCTATTGTTCTGTGGAACTATCTTTCAATTTACCTTTTGTGTTATCTATTACCGGTGGCTCACTAGCCATATCTGTCTTACCAGTTGTGTCTTTATCTACCATAATGTTGACGTTCTAAGTATCAACATCTACTACATATAATACCTTAGAATTAGGATTTGTATCCTCTTGTGATCTATCCATACTTTCTTCAGCCGATTGATCTTTAGTTGTTGTTACTAGTATAGTATCTTGAGATGGTGGGGGTAGATTATCTATTATTTTGATGCTTGGATGTCCACCAACCTTTCCTTTTCCCTTATCCATGTCTTTATGATATACCTTGATTGGTTTGGGGTTTCTATATTATTCAAAAAGTCACCAAGTACACCAGGTTTCCTCATTAAAATATTATGTTATGGTGTGTTTTTCATGTGGTTGTTTGTATCTCTATTTATTGCATTACTTTCTATTTACCGATACACAGTTCTAATTTTCTCTACATGTTTTAAGTTAAGAAAATCTTATTACCAATCAAATACTAATTCATGCCCCCCGTCTCTCAGTATCTCTAGGAATCCTAACATGGGATTCCCCTTTGTCACCCCATCCATATTATTTTTAACCAATCCCAAGGGAGGAGGACACCACTTAATCCAATCTCTTGAGAATTTCAACTTAAACAATGTCTTGGAGATATCTCAATTGAGATTCCATATATAAGAAATTTCTAGATTAGCGTTCGAGAGAGAGAGGTAACCATCAACTTTAACATCATCATAGATAACCTGAAATTTTTCTTTGATGGTTAGATGAATTTTATTAGGGACAATATTAGCACAACGGGATTTATCCCTAAAGATCTTATAGTTTTGTTATTTCCAAAGGCCCCATTCAATATGGGTCTGGATGAGGTTCCAAATGTAGGCAAGAGATTTATTAGCAGAGGGAGAAGACCATTGCACCCAACACTCCACAAAACAACTGGGTAAAACCCAATCCAAAGACCATAAATTCCATAAGAAGGCCCAAAACTCCCCAAGAAAGGAAAAACTAAACAAGATATGGAAAGCATCCTCTACATCTTTCAAGAACTAATAACAATAGTGGAGAACGGACATACCTCTTCTATAAAGATTATCAATGGTTAGGACTTTGTTCTGAATGAGCAACCAAAAGAAGATGTTGATTTTTGGAATGATCTTGTGATTCCAAACTAGCCCCCATAAAGGCTTGGAAAAAAGAGCTCTGGTTTGCAACCTAGATATTTAAGAAACACAAAAGCTACCTCTGAATATTTAGACCAGGTTAAGAGATCCTCTAACCTAGATAGAGGAATATGCACAAAGCTCAACCAACCTTGAAGAATCCATAGAGAAGTATCCACCATGATCGGGTCTACCCACTTGTTGGTCAAATGTGTGTGAAATGGATACAATCTTATTTTTTGAAATTATGGGTGTGAGATTAGAAAGAGGTCTCAACAATGACTACAACAAGAAAGAGGACAGATGAAAATGTATATTAGTTGATGACTATTGGCAGATACCGCCTGATGGTGCATATTAGTGAGAGTTGGCTATCGAATTGGAGAATGTGTCACATTAATTTTGATAAGATGGTGAGGATTATTTAAATTCAAGCTATGAGAGATCTGTTGAAGATCACAAAAATTGTTAATGCTATTTACAAAAAATGTGAAGGAAAAAGAACAAGGAGAACTTTCACAATCAAGGAATAAGCTTATATTCGACTATTGGAGTTAGTGCAGACTAATCTTTGTTGTTAAACAAGAACTAGAAGTCACTAAGGTGAAAGGTATTTCATGCTCGTAATTAATTATTACTTTAGAATGACGAGTTAATTTTTAAAGACAAAAAATTGAAGCTCTAGAAAATTTTAAGAAATTCAAGGTCATGGTTGAAAATGAGATAGATAAAAGAATAAAATGTAAATTCAATACATTTTGTCGAAATCATGGGATAAGAAGACATGTGTCTACTCCTAGGACACCACAGTAGAATGGTGTAGTTGAAAGGATGAACAAAATAATTCAAGAGGATGCTAGAACAATGATGAATGAATCAACCTTACCAAAAATCTACTAGATGAAAGCAATATGCATTGTAGTATACACTCTTAATAGAGTACAAATCATAAAGAATCATGGGAAGACATCCTCTAAAGATTGGTATGGAAGGAATCAGTTTGTGAAATATTTTATATTTGGAAGTAAATGATCTATCAGGAGAAATGAAGAAAATTTGGCAAAGTTTGAGACAAGATTTGATTAAGGTATATTTCTCAGCTACTCTACTAAAATAAAAGCTTATAAATGTTATAAAAAAAGACTAAGAAGAATTCTTGAAACTACAAATGTGAAAGTTGATGAAGAAACTCCAAAGAATATAGTTGTAGACATGGGATATGAATCTAATGAGTCTACCAAAAAACCAAAAGAAGAAGAGGCTAAAGAAACAAAGGTACAAGATGATAAGAAAGATGCTCTAGAAATTGCTCCTAAGACTCCAATATATTTCTAGAAGAATCATTCAGAGAAATAGATTATTGGGGATGAGAATAGAGGTGTTATCACAAGAAGTAAAGTTGTTGAAGAACAGGTGAATTTATGCTTAATTTTAGAAACAAAACTAAAAATAAATAAAGGATCCTTGCACTGATCAACATTGGATGAAAACTATGCAAGAAGTATTGGAACAAAATTTAGAAGAACTAGAATTGGGAACTTGTCCCAAGATCAACTAACATGAATATGATAGGAACTAAATGGGCATTTGGAAACAAACTAAATGAGGATGGTCACAGAGTGAGAAAAAAGGAAAGACTTGTATGTAAAGGTTACTCACAAGTAGAAGGTATATATTTTGAGTAAACTTATGCTCCTATAGCATGAATGGAAGCTATTAGAATGTTTTTGTCTTCTGCGGTACACAAGGATTTTAAGGTCTACCAGATGGATCTTAAGTATCTATTCTTGAATGGAGAACTAAAAGAGGAAGTATATATAGAACAACCGGAATGATTCAATCTATCAGACACTTTGGATATGGTCTAGGAATTGAAGAAGGACCTGCATGGACTGAAGCAATCTGCAAGAGCTTAGTATGCAAGGCTTGATGGGTATTTTCTGAATTAAGGATTTCAAAAAGGTACTCCTAAGAGTAATCTCTATTTTAATGTTGTAGAAGGTGACATTTTCACTGTAGCTTTTCATGTGAATGATATAATCTTTGGAGGAAATTATGGTATGTGCAATAAGTTTTCTAATGAGATGCAAGAAGAGTTTCAAATGTCTATGATTGAGGAGAGGAATTTTTTTCTTTGTTTGCAAGTTAATCATAAGGATAATGGTATATTTATTCACAATCTAAGTATGGCAAAGAACTATTGAAGAATTTTGGAATGGAAAATGCTGAACATGTATGTACTCCTATGACTATTAGTTGTAAGATGAGAAAACATGTTGAATCAATGAAGACTAATCAAAGTATATATAGATAAATTATTTGAGGTTTAGTGGATGTGACTCTCACTGGATTGGATATCATGCACATTGTTTGTCTTGTGGCTATATTTCATCAAGACCACATAGAGACATGTTGTTGTGAAAATAGTTTTTAGATATTTGAAAGGATTAAAAGATTATGGTATATAGTATCATAAAATATCTAATTTCACTCGTATTGACTACAATAATGCAGATTAGGCTAGTTGTGTAGATGAAAAGAAAAGTACTAATGGTGGTGAATTTTTCCTTGGACCCCAATTGGTTGCTTGGTCAAGTAACAAATAGGACTCATTCTCTATATATATTTTTTAAGCTAAGTATATTGTTGCTTCTACTAGTTGTACTCAAGTATTATGGATGAAACAAACTTTGAAGGACACTAGAATATTGTTTGAAGAACCTATTTCTATCTTTTGTGACAATACTAGTGCAATAAACATTTCTAAGAATCTAGTACTACATTTAAGAACAAAACTCATTTCAATTCGGCACCTCTTCTTAAGAGAAAATGTTTTGGAGAAAAAAGTGAAGCTTTACTACATGCCTACAAAGGGACAAATTGTTGATATATTTACTAAAGCTCTTGCTAAAGATACTTTTGAATATCTCCAAGATAAATTGGGGGTTATTGTCCATCCTTTTCTGAACTAAATGAATGTAGAGTCTAGTGAACTTCATGAAAACTACTATTCTGGGCTAATGATTTGGTACTACCTTTTAGGGTGATCTTGGTGTATTTGTAAAGTTTATGTAGAGTTGAACAAAATGAGCTCATATTTTTTGTATTTGAGCCTTTTTACTTGATGGCAAAGGGGGAGAGAATGAGAAAATAAAATATTTGGCAAAGGGAAGAGAACTTGAAATAGATTTGATTCTGGATTTTGGTATGAGATTTATTGTTTTTGTCATTGATGTATTTGCATCAATGAAAAATAGGGTTATTGTTGAAAGGTTGATCAGAATGAGCTTCTTATGTGTTGTCATTGATGTCAACATGCTTTGGTTTTCATTAGTGACTAGGTGTAAGTGATGTTGAGTTTTCTATGCAGTTGTGCTGAGAGATTTTCTTTGCATATCTTTTGTGTTGCATATCCTTTTTTTTATTTTGTATATATTGGTAACCTATGTATGGAGATGTTATATTCTAGATTTGGATCACTAGATTGTTGTGATAAGGAAGTTGTGTTTACTAGTAATGTTTGAAATTGTTTCCATATGACATAGATGGTTTGTATTTCTTCATGTTATGGTTTCTGGTGTTGTGGTTTTAGAGTTAAGTTGATAATTTCCTTAGCTTCATTCTATTCATTTGGCACATGTTCTTGAGTTTTAAAAGCATAATTTCAAGTTTGATGATGTTTACTCTAGGTTTGGCTAACCTTGGGTGGCTACGCTTCACATTATTTCTCTAATGATTATAGACTGATGTATAATGTGCTTGATGTTTATTTTGGCCCTAATTAAGAGGTGTTGTGATCTATTTTATTTTATTTTCCATCGTGGGAATTTTTATTGATGACCTAATTTGAATTGTGTTTGGTTAAGTTTGTTAGCTTACCTTGGGAGACTTCGCATATGAGGATGATATACATATTGGCATGGGTGTTGTGTGTGATGTGTATGTGTGAAAGAAAATAAAATGCAATGAAGGTGGTTGAAAGTGGATCTTTCTTCCTAACTAGTTGATGACTAGTGTTGAGTTGGTGAAAAGTGTTGAGTAGTGTGATCTTTCATGTGCTAGTTACCGGAAGCAGTGAGATGAAGCTATCTATAGATCTTGCAATTGCAAAAGTTCATCAGTGGTGGATTCTTTCTTTTTCATTCTTCTTCATTTCAGCAATGAGCCCTCTTTCATTGAGCCTTTCTTTCTTTCTTTTGGGTAGTGAACCCTTTCTAAGTGAGCCTTTCTTTGTAAAACTTACCTTAACCAGTGTCACTCTAACGAGTGTTTATATATTGAGAATATATTGGCCATGGTTTTTTCCATAATGGGGTTTTCCATATAAATCTTGTGTTCCATTGTGCATGGTACGCTCTAGTTTGTCACACTTATATATTTCTATTAATTATTTGTTAAAGATAAGTTATTACAAATTTGATTTAAGAGTCAGTTTTAAGATTTAATACACCTAATTCACTCCCACCCCTCTTAGTTGTCTTGTGCATTAGAATATTCAACAATTGCCAACTATTAGAAATCTTCCATGATAGATAGTCCACAAGAAGAAGAAAATCTTGGGTGTTGTTTTAGTTCTCTAGATGTAGTCTCATTGAAAAACTAGGCTAAACCATGAATTTTCCATCTTTCAAGGCTACCCAAATGAGAATATCCTCATCTTCTCTTTTATAAAACTAAATAAAATTAAGGATTATGAGAATCTCTTCCACTACACACTTCTTTTGTTGGGCAAAGTTGTGAGCCTTGAATCTCCACATCAAAGCTGAAGAATGTGGGACCTAGTAATCAAAGAGCGAAGTTCCAAGCCTAAGGATAGATCTTCCTTATTTGTTTCACAAATAATATTAAACTGAAGAGGGATTGGGGAACCAATGGGTCCTTCAAGAACTGAATGTTTTGATCACTCCTAGGTTGCCAGATCATACCTTTATGAAGCAGCTCATGGATTTTAAAGAGATTATTCTAGATATGAGATCCTCTAGGAATAATATTTGAATCTAGGAAGGACACAACTCTACCATTGAGATATTTTTTCTCATCGTCGAGGTCCACTTTGGATCCCTAAAAATAAGTCTCCATCCAACCATAGTCAATAATGCTTCATCAAGGGATTCAGATCCTCTGATACTTAAACCCCCAATGTGCTTGGCATGGTAGACCTTCTCCCAGTCCACAAGGAATATTCTACTGCGTTGTTCTACTCCAGGCCAAAGGAACATCATTTGGATTTGGTCAAACTTCTTAGACCAAGAAGCAGGAATGTGAAAGAGGGAGAGAAGGAAAAAAGAGGTGCTCCACAAGGATGCTTTTAGAAGTTGGAGCTTCCTCGTGCTACAAAGAACAATCCCTATCCATCCAACCAATTTGCATTGAATTCTTTCTAAAAGACCTAGCAAACCTGGATTATCAACCTTACTAGTGGTGAGAGGGAGATCTAGGTACATAGAGGGGAAGGGAGCAACCATACAATTGAGAATATTCTTAATCCTATTCTGGAGCTGCTCGTTGGTGTTCATAAAATAGAGAGTACTTTTGTAAAAATTTATTTTTCATCAGAAGATAAAGAATAATCAAAGAGAGTGGTACTCCAACCTTTGGCTTTTGCAAATAGAGGCCTCACCCATTAAAAGAACCTCATCAACAAATTCCTAGTGAGATATCACAAAGAGAGCCAAAGAAGGTTTGATACACTTTATAGCATGATTTTGTAAAGCAAGTGTAAAATTTCTACCCAGAGTCTCCCCCATAACTATGAAAAGGTTTGGGAATAGAGGACCCCTCTACCTCAAGCCACAAAAAAATTTGAGGGACCCATGGGGAGATCCATTTATTAGCACAAAGAACATTAGTGTTTTGAAGCAGGCCTCAATAACTCTTAGAATTTTTCCTTTGAATCCAAATTTACTCAAAACCAAAGAAAGGAAAGGTCATGCAACCAAATTATAATCTTTAGAGATGTTAAGTTTGAGGAGAATACCTTCTCTACAATTGTTGTCCATTGAGTGTAGCGTTTCGTGAACCTCAAGAATAGAATCTACTATTTGATGTCCAAGGACAAAACCTCTTTGGTTGCCATAAATTAAATAATAGAGAAAAAAATTAATCCTCTTAACAGTGAGCTGGGAAAAGATTTTGTACTGCTGGGAAAAGATTTTGTACAAGGTATTAAATAGACTAATAGGCCTAAAATCTAACATCCTCTTAGCATCGACTTTTTTAGGAATTAGAAAAATTAAGGTTTTATTGATCTCCTCAAGGATCTTGGTTGAAGATGAGAACTCCCTAGCCACCATAGTTATATCCTAACCCACAATCTCCCAATATTCTTTGAAGAAGAAGGGGGGGAACCCATCTAGTCTAGGTGCTTTGAATGAGCCAAATGAAAAAATAGCTGCCTTAACTTCCTTCTTAGAGAAATTCCTTTTCATAGAGATTAGGTCATTAGGCCTTGTCATTTTTGAGATACATTAGATTAGTCTAGAAGAAATGTCAACAACAAAAGGATCCTGCCCATCCAGAGGGTTGAGTAGCATGGAGAAGTGAGAAATGGCTTTCCATACAAAGCCCTCTTCATTAGTCACAAAATTGTTGTGAGGTCACATTAATTCCTTAATGTTATTACACTTTTTGTGTCGACACGAAGATTGATGAAATACTTTCAAGATCAAAATATGTAGGTATGCTAATAAAGTACATTCGTTGATTCAATCTTCTTCCAAAGCCCCTAGGGATTCTATTCACTTTTGTAATGCAAAAACCTTATCTTTAAGACATTTATTCATAAAAAAGATGTCCCAAAAGCATGATTTACTTCAAGCTCAAAGATTATCCTTCAATAGTTTCAACTTTTACGCAACTCTAAACATGGCCATGCTAGGGATATGAATGTTTCACCATTAACCCATGAGGGACTTAAATGGAAAGAAAGAGTCCAAATAATTTTTAAATGGAAGGGAAAACCTCTTTTGGGTCTAGTTGTTCGCCAATTGGAAAAGATAAGGCAATGGTCCAAACCATTGTAAATAAAGGAGGAAAGGTGGCAAAACTTCTCAAATATGTTCTCGGATGAGGATATAGAACATATATCAACAAAAACCTAGATGAGATTATTGCCCATTCTTTGATTAGACCAAGTGTATCTCTTGTCTTCTAAATCCAAATCAATAAGGCCACCTTTAGTCATAAACTCTTGGAGATACAACATACTCTTTGAGAAGTCCAACATCCCTCCCATTTTCTCTAAAGGGATAAAGGTAGTGTTGAGGTCCCCTATAACAAGTCAATGAGGACCATAATTGATATTTCATTGATTAATAAGAGTGCACCACAATTCCCTTTTCTAAACAACATTGTTAGGAGCATAAACATCACCAAGTCTCCAGTTTCTGTTAGTGTAAGGACCCACTTGTCCTAACCCTAGTTTAACCACTGTAATAACTTAGAGTTACAAATTAATTAAATTATAATGAATGCACATGTGATGATCACGATAACTTACATGCAAATAATAGGTGAATTTTAGCATTCGTGCAATTAACATGTAGATCATTATTAACATGCAACTAAAATACAACATAGCAAAAAAAGTTTACGTTAGCATGACGAATAAGTAACATGAATAAATCGTAAATATCTATTTTTATTTTTGTTAGTTACATTGCATGGTGACTTTTTGTCGCATTTATATCATGGACCTTGTAGGTCTTTTACATAACTTCACATGTGACAATTCTGGTCTTTTACAATAAGATACAATATACATCGTATAATCATTACAATTTTTATATGAAATCTCTGATTCACCGATTTTGTGTTTCCGAATGTGTTGAGGCTTACGCTTCCACTTAACTACATGTGTTCCGGTAGGGAGAAAAGTTAGTCCATAACAAGCACCCTATTCCAAAAGCATTCCTCATTGACAGGAAATCAAAATTAACCCCCCCCTCAAATTAATTAAATATAAATTTAATCTGATATTTTTATATTTATTGAAATGATTCTTAATAAAGTTTTAATTCCCATTTTGTATGATTTTAAGTATTTAGCATAAAAAAATTAATTAAAACTTGTTATAACCCATTTCACAAAAATAAAATATACTTAACCCTTCACTCTCAACACCCTTCACTCTCAAGAAAAGTCAAATGGTTAAATTATATTACTAACATAGTGGGATTTGAACCCATATCCTCTTGCCACTACACCACACTCAGATTTGAAAACCATATTTAGGGATAACTATTAAACCATACTGCTTAGTTTTCATAACCAGAAACTGCTCTGGGCAAATTTAAATAAAAACAAATAGAGGAAAGACGATTTGATTGACTGGTGAGAGGGAAAGAAGGAAGGCATGAAAGGGAGAAATCAATTCTATTTTTCTTTCCTGCTACTAATTTGCCCCCACTGCCAAGATCGCAGAGAGATTTGGCAGGGTGTGTGGCTGGGAAATTCAAACCTTAGCAGTAGGCGTGGAGTAGAGGAGCTGAGCATGGTAGATAGGCAAAACAAGACGTGGCAGAGAGGAGTAAGTTCTCTGCAAGATTTTCAACACCCTCCACCTCCCTTTCCTTTTACCATGCCATTCACCATGCAAAGTCTGGAAAAGACGTGGAGAGGAGGTCGTGGTGGCTGAAGGAAGATGTGGAGGGAGGCGTGGGCCAAAGGGGCGTGGGAGAGGACTCAAACAGCATCCTCCCGCCCCCGCTCCCCGCCTTGATTCTACCAAAACGCACTCAGCAGATCAGGAAGGGCGTTATGGGGAGGCGTAGGGATTGGGTGAAGTAAGGCGTGGGAAGCGGGGGAGAGAAGGCGTGGGGTTTAGACATTATCGTCCCCTCCCAATTTAGCCACTCTCTGCTGCAAACCAACAAAGGCGTGAAGGGTAGAAAAATGGAGACAGGAAGAAATTGACTGGCGATTGAAACTGTGATAAGGCATCTAAGCTATCTGGCAATAGAAGAAATTAGACAAGCTCTTCCAATCAATAAACTCATTAATGGTTAAAAATCTACAGAAGGACAATAAAATAAATTAAAAAAAATGATTACCTTGCAGAAAACAAAATAATTACCATACAATCACTTTCTTGAAGACGTCAGGAAATGAGAAAGTAGAAAATCAAGCCTCTACAAATTCAGACGATTTCCTCTAATTATCTTCCAGACTACGAGCAATCATAAGGATGAAGAGACTCAGAAGATTTGGATGACCAAATAAGAATTAAAACCCTATATTTATAAATATTGAGTTCTCTAAATTTATAATTTAACTAATTGCATGATTTTATAATTATGAGTTCTAAAAATAAAACCAAATTATAGTTTCAAGTGCATGATTTAGTTTTAAAAAAATTAAATAATATTAAGTTCTTGTAGAAATATATTTTAATTAAATTACAAATTTTATTGCATATTCTCAAGATTCAGTTATACCCATTTCATCTCAAATACTAATTAATGCATGCTAATTTTGTAAATAATTAGAATTCTTAAATTTAATTCTATTTTATCTATTTAATAAATTGATTATTTTAATTTATTTAATTTATCTCTTCTAATTTAGTATTTAATCTAAAGCCTTTAAATAAAATATTATACTTTTTTCATTAAATCACCTTGAATAATTAGTTATTGTAATTTATTTATTTTCTTTAATTAATCTCTTTATCTATTATATTTTAATTATTCAATTAATTTCTAGCTTTGATTATTTATTACATAATATTACATAATTAAATTGCATTATCATTATCACATAAAAATCTAATAAAAACATTATCATCATTAAATAACGACATTAATCATAGCAGTAAAACATCATAAATAGCATTAAAATATCATCATCCTAAAATAACTAATCATCTTTAATGTCACTAAACAACATAATACCATCTAGCATCATTATTAATGTAATCAAATCATGTGCAAAATGTCAACAGTATAAGTATCTGGTATAGCAAAGTAAATTTTGTAAATCTTAGAAGATCTGGTTAATACTAAGAGGGGGGGTGAATCACTATTAACAATAATTTCAAACACAAAACTTTAAACTTATAAAACTTCTTCAAATCAAGCATAAACTAGTAATAAACTCTTTACCATTACTGGTAATCACTAATAACCAACTGTTAAACCAGTTTATCCGGACAACTCATTAAGTGTTCATCAATATGCATAAACTAAAAGTAAAACATAACAACACATAACAACATTCACCATATGAACACCATTTTTTTCACTTCCAAACCAAAATAGGAGCCTAACCCGGTTAGAAGCTTACAATAATGCCCTATTAGGAGCAGGTTGTGTTAGAAGTTACCTGGTTAGGGGATTTAGATGATGAGCCATGTTAAGATCTTTGACCTATTAGGATCAACCTCACAAGAGGAATGGGTAGAGGCAATGCAGGACCTTGGAGAGCATCTAGAATGGCATGTTATCAGTGCAACAAACTGGGACACAATGCTAAATTTTACAGAACACTGAAGAACCAACTGGGAAATCAATCTATAGATTGGAAAGGTAAAATGGAAATCAACATTGTTGAAGAGACTAGAGCTGAAATGAATAAATTTTAGAAGAAGAAGAGGGAGGATAAATCATCTGAGGATTCCAATTCTTCAACGGGTGTTGAGATTTCTTCACCGGAAAACTGAGTTGTTTTCACAACTTCGGGTGTGCATATTTTCAAATCCTGTTGAGAACCCATGGATGATGTATTGTAAGTTGAATTTGTATATTCTGATGCATTTTGATGTTTTTGAAAGATTTTGGAATCTATACTATTACATATATTTTAATTTTGACAACCGGTAATATATTAAATGAGTTTTAGGGTTTTGTCAGTCAAAGCATTTATTGCAGTAATTAGAAGGTGAATAAATAGAACATTTTAAATTTCATTTATCACTTTTTGATCTTGATAACATTTTGCAAGTGAGAAGAGCATAGATAAGTTTGTGCTAGCAGCATTCAAACCATTTACTAGCAATTTGAGGCAATCAAAGTAAAGTTTGAGTCGGTGATCGAATATTGAAACTTTTTGACGGTTGGAAACCCTAGTACCAAAGCAAAAAAGGTATTTATCTAAGAAATCATATTCTTTTCTTGGTGATTTTCATATTTGAAATGGATGCACCTCACATTATCGATGTGACAGAGACGGCAAGGCCAGAATTTAAAAGACATCCATATAAGTCTGAGGAAACAGACCATGTTGGTTCCCTATCCGATGTACTGAATGGATTTTTACATGTACAAGATGTAAGATCATTTTATCATTGCAAACTTGAGGACATGGGTGTGATTGCTATTTTTAATCAGTAGAAATCTTTATGTGATGAGAAAGGGATACTGAAAGAACAACTTAGAAGCATCGCTGAAAAAGGGTTTCATTATGCGATCAATTTCATTGATGCTTTTGATGATGGGTTAGTGACATTTTTTTAAGCCATATTCATGATTAGTTCATGTGGATGGATAGACCTAATAAGATAACAAAGGAAGCAATACATGTAGTAACTAGATTCTGTTCAACTCGTGAAGTGCCATTGTTGAGGTCAGTACCTAAAAATGATGTTGAGAAGCTAACGAGATCTAGATGGGATAGAAGAGCCATGACTATTAATAATACTAATGATCCTACTATTAAATTTGCATCTATAATGATCAGCTATAGAATCTTCTATTCAAGTAGAACGAACAGTATATCGGCAACAACAATTCACACTGCATACCGGATGATTAAGGAAAATGTGGACTATGACTTGACTGAAGTTTTAAGGAGTTAATTAGTGGAAAATTTAGAAGCAGTCAAGAAGGACAAGAAGATTAGATTCAAATTTGGACAGCTTATCATGGGCTTATTCTTTTATTTTAAAAAAAATTTCCCCAGTATTGGTGATGTACAATGGATAACCGAGACACTTGCCCTATTGTAGATGAAGAATAGCACGAGGATCTTGAATGACAAGTTTGATAATATTTTATGGGGACATTTTAAGAAATTTCAGAAGACAATGCATGCTAGGGAACACATACCGACAGAGGTAGTCAATCGGTATGAGGATTCTACCTATTTTATGGTTGACACATATACATGCTTGATGGAAGTTGTTATTCCCATGACCACATGGGTAATGCCCATGGTTTATGAAGTAGATAAAGGTCTAATTGTTGCTTATGTTGATCATTTGATAGCTCAACTGGTCAATACTATTGCTGAGAGGTTTGGAACCTACAAGGAGAAACTACTAAAAGTGCACTCTACATTAAAGCAACTGATGATAGCAAAGAAAGTAAGAAAAGAGGTAGAGGCCTTTGCTGAATAGGATAGATTCACTAAGGAATAAAGAGAAATAACAAGAGCCAAACATGAGGCCAAACAAGGTGTAACTTCTAGTTTACCAACCAGTACCTCCACTAGTAAGATAAGAGTAGTCTAAGAAGCATAAAAGAATAAGGTTGAAGAAACAAAGGTAAAGCCTGCTAAATCCCAAAGAGGTAAACCCTCTAAAATACAATTTTGGAGGAAAGGTAAACCTGTTGAACAGACTGATAAAAGAAAGAAGGAAAAGGATCATAAACTAGTGACATATGTAGAAGATACAAAATTAGAAGATAAGAGAGAACTAAGGGAAGTGCTAAGAAGAAGAAGACTACTCGTAAAGGTAAAGAATCTAAGAAACTATTGACACTTGAAGATTCTTTCAGTAGAATGGTTCGAATAGCTAAGGAGTATGGAATATAAAAGGGTTTGAACATATTGTTTACTCATTTGTTTGAAAGACAACAAAGAGAAATTGAAGATGCGGTTATATTTAGTATGAACAAGTGTAGTATAGCCCTCATTGAATTACAAGGGAAAATTCCAGATTCTTTATATAATTTAATTGATGCAATGTGGCAAGGGGCAATTATCCTAGATAAAGAATTTATTGATTATATACTTAAACACTTGCAACCGGAAGCAACTAAAGAGAAAATTGAACATATAAAGCTTAATACAAAAGAATTGTTCAAATCAAAGAAGAGATTAACAAGAATGCTTATTGGAGAGACCGAATTAGTTCAAAAGGAGATTGAGATTTTGTTGAAAAAGGCTTTTGGTCTCATCCCCGATGAAGAAGAGGAAAAAGATGAAGAAATTGAGGATGATATCCCTGTAAAGCCAAAGTCCAAAGAACTTCCTAAAGGTGTAAAGATGACAGATTTTGAACCAGACAAGTATCTTCAAGATGATCCTGTTGATACTGAACTGGTAGATATAATAGATGATGATACCGGTGATGTTGATAATGTTGCTAACACTATTGACAATATAGATATTTTTGAAGTTGATGTATAGATGTTTGAAACTCAGTGGGAATAGGAAGAAAAAAAAGATGGAAAGAAAGTAAAAGAAAAGTACTCAACTGAGAAACCAATAGATGCACAGTCAACATAGACTTAGACTACACCAGTCAATATAAGTGTAGATGCAAATGTAAATGTTGCTACTGAGGATAATTAGAAGGATATAGTTGATAAGGAAGAGGAAGCTCTAGTGAAAGAATAGACTATTGAAAATCCACAATTGGTCAGGGAAACCACTAATGAAGAGAAGAAAACAGATAAGGTGGAAGAGGAGAGGAGAACAGGAGAAATAAAGATGACTCCTAAGGTACCTCCTGAATCCAAACTGAAGAAAATAATAGTTGATGATGATGATGACTCTGTGAGCATTAAATGTCATATTAATATGGACAATTTAAGTTATTCAGAGTTAATGGAGATTGCTATTGCAATGCAATCTCATTAACAAAAGAAAATATTGAAGGAACAACAAAGAGAAGTAGAAACTATAAGGACCACAATGATATTTTGTCAAGTCTCCTACCTAAGACTATTACAGGACATTTTGCTACCCCTATTGCCAAACTTGGATAGTTAGTTGATTTTAGTGAACAACTTAAAACCCTTTGAAGAAGCTACATACATTTCTGTTGAAAAGGATTCCAAGAACGAAAGGGGAGAACAAATAATGGTTGAGATAGAAAAAGGCAAAGTAGCCCTAACGGTGAATAAAGACTTGTTGAAGACCGGATTGGAAATTGACTATAATATTTTGGCTCCTATATCCCAATTTTCAATATTTTATGCTAACTTGAGAAAGAAGAGAGTTGATACTAAGAAGGAGATACAAAAGTTAAGTGAAACATTCACACTGGTACAAGACTCAGTAATCACTTTTGATAAAAAGGTTCTTGATTTACAACACTAGTTAGAATATATGAACATGAGCAAGTTAAATGGCTCGGATCACTGAAAGAACTCTAGACTCAACTACTTCCAAAAGTAGATATTCTTCAAAGAGCATTCATAGACTCAAAGGAAATTTTGGCTACTCTAGAGATAAGTACAGTTGATGCTATGGAGGAGTTTGCAGCATAGACAATGACACATGTTGAGATTACCGAGACACTGTTAGAAATTTGGGACAATGATCTAAAATAGTTGAAGTTTTATTTTAGTGATTTTTTCTTAATAATTGCATTGTAAAGACCTTAACACTTTTATCTCTATATATACATGTAGTTTTGGTGAAAAATTTTGATGTAATGTATCTATTTTACTTCTTTGCTTGTGGATTTTTGTCAAAGGGGAGAGTAATTAGTTTAAGAGTCAGTCAAAATTTAGTATGTACTGTTAAGGGGGAGTAAATTTTGTAACAACATGCAATTGCTAAGGGGGAGTGTATGTCATGAAGTCAATTTTTTTTTTGCACTCTTAGTTGACTTTTTTTCCTAAGTGTTTCCATCAATGCCAAAGGGGGAGATTGTTGGCATTTGATCACTTGATCAACCAGTAATGTTTGTTCGCTTGATGCAACTGGTACTTATATGAAGTTAGAATGTTGAGTGATGACTATTTTGTATGTTGTCACTGATGATAGCTATGTTTCTTAAGTCATCTAAGTCTTGCAGTGCAACTGATAAGACTTAACCTGTATAGCAGAGACATTTTATATCATAATTGGTTATTAGGACTTCAACCAGTAAAAGACTAATAGTGTTACATTCTAACAACCAGTACATGAAAACCATGAAGAATGAGATGATGTGGTTTTGCAGTAGCATTAAAGACTATCAGATGAAGATATGTTCATGAACACATGTACAGATTTGATTAGGTGAATGAGATTTGTTTCACAGAACATATTAGTTGATGGAGACTTAACTGGTAGTAATGAAAATCACTCAGATCGATATAATGACACATAATTAGATTTGTTATGTCGGTGGCCAACAAAACTAAGGCGTACAATGCAAGATTGCCTAGATGCATTAAATCTAGGGAATTGTAACAAGGTTCTAGCCGATCTTATGATGATATAAAATGTGTGATGAGATATGAATGGATATATATATGAGCTTGATAGTGTGAAAGATGATGAGAAAATTTTGTATTTTCTGATAGTGCGATGATCAGAGGAGTTGAGAGATGAAGTCTATGTGATTTTGTAATGTTCTTAAATGAAACTTATCAGACATTGAAGGTGTTATACTACTATGATCATTGGTACTTGTTGTTTCCCTAATAGTTGCGCAGCAAGAAAATCCTCTTACAAGGTCACTTCTAACAGGGTGTAGCCGAATCCTAACATGCCTAATCAATAAATCCTCTAACAAGGTGACACATTAACTTATGTTTACAAATCCCAGTAACTTGGGTAGCTCGTAACAGGGTTGATCCTCACAGGCCTTTTTGTAAATCTCTTAACCATGCTTAAACACTACTAACAGGGTGTGCCACTAACCAGGTGTTGTAGACCTTAATCGGTCAGATCTCTATACTGCAGATGGTGGATGTTGTGGGTACTAACTCCCACCATGCTTTTTCCCATTTGGGTTTTCCTTGTATAAACTCTTGTGTCATGTGGTTTATGCTTTATGTGGTGATTGCATACTTGGTGTTATTTTTTACATGCCTATTGAGTTTTAAGTTGGTGAAATTAATAATAAGATTTATATTATATTTACTGTCACTGATTCACTCCCCCCCCCTCTCAGAGCCTTATAAGTTCATCATTGTCATCATGTTCTGATTCTTCATCAGTTACTCCTGCATCAACTGCAACATAGAAATGTTTTTGTCATTTTCCTTTGAATTTCCTGAAATTTTCTTTTCTATCACCACTAGGACAATTTGCAGGAATGTGTCCAATCTTATTGCAGGAAAAACACTTCAAGGGTAATTTACCTTTATACTTACCGGTGTCTTTAGGAAATCTTTTAGCCAATACTGCCTCAAGTTCCATGAGATGATCTTCATTATCATCCTCACCTCTTCTACCACCATGACTAGACCTGCAGTCATGATTATGAAAAATATCCTTTCCTTTCCTAATAGATGTACCCGTTACAGAATCTTTAAAAGCAAATTCAGATGGTTTTGAAACACTATTATCAAATTTGTTTAACTCAAACACAATCAGCTTTCCAATAAAAGAATCAACAATGACTTTATCTTTAGAGATAAATCCTAGTTACTGAATTGTAGAAACTCTAATAGCATATTGTGGTAGGAGAGTTCTAAGAATTTTACTAAAAACAATATCGTCATCAATTTTACCTCCAACACTCTTAATACCACCTACAACTTCTTTAATCCTTTGACCATATTGTGCAATATTCTCACCATCAACCATTTTTATGTCATCAAATTTCTCCCACACCTCAAATACAGTTTCTAATCCATGAACATCTATATACTCATAATCAAATAAATACTTACAATTGCTTCCAAGGCTTTAATGTTTTCTTGTTGGTCTTTAAGCTCATCTGGTGTCAAGGGGTCGGTATTAGGAGCAACATACTTGGTTAACACATGATTACAATACTAAGCACCCAATCCTTTAATGTATATATTCATCTGGTCTTTCCATATCTTCTAGTTGTCCTTGATAAACTTGGGAGCCTCCTTCTTCATCATCTTTCTTTAGGATCTTTCCCTCAAGTTGTTAAGCTTTCTGCACATAGAGGACCAATGCTCTAATACTAATTGTTACTCTTAGAGGATCTGGTTAATACTGTGAAGAGGGGTGAATTAGTATTAACAATAATTTTAAACTCAAAACTTGAAATTATTGTTCTGTCGTAAATTGTACACCCTTTCTAGGGTGGTACAATTTCACACTTAGTTTAGCACCCGCCTTAGTGTGTTTGCATCTTGCATTGTTATTTTCCTTTCAGAATTTAATTAATTAATTTAATTAAATCTAAAGTCCTATATCATCACTTTATACATCATAAAATTGGGCCCTTTAGCCTAAGTGTGCCCCTTTTAATTTTATTCCTCCAATAAATCATTTAATCATAAACCTTAATTATGTCATTTTTCAACCTTTAAGGCCTGATTTCGCATATCAAAACACCATGAAATCAGCTATAACTTTGGGATTTTCTCTAATATCATCATATCTAATGACTATGAAAATTTGGTTGGACCGTGGCGGAAGTGCACATGGTCTTTGATTTTTTCCCTGAAATTTTGAGAGCACAATTCTATGATATTATAATGCTTAACCCCAAAATATTGGTGGGAAATTCAATTCATAGGTCGGTCTAAAGGAGGAACTAAGTCAAAATTAGGATTTAGGGTTCCATACATAAGAGCTCTCTTTCTTCATTTGAAGGTAACTAAGATCTATCTAATCAAAGGGAGTTTTCAGCAAAGCAAGCATAAGGAGCCTTCTATGTAGTGAAAGGGAAGCCTATGTGGAATCTTCAACAACATTCAACAACATTCATCAAGTATTTATCAAGAATTCATCATCAATTAGGAGCATTAAAGACATTGAAGAGTAATAGGAGATCTAGTGGCAATATCTCTCCCTTAGGGATTGGTATGATTTCATGTTATTTTAATATCTTTGTATGAGCTTCTTTACATCAATTTGCATATTTAAATTCATGATTTAGATCATTTAGCACATTTGGTTTGAAGCATTTATGTTTACATTCACATTTACATATAGGGTTTACTCTCATGCATAGGGTAGCTCTAGTTTCTTATCATTTAGGATCTTGCATGCACACAAGGTTCTAGAATACACCTTTTCAGCATATTATCGGCTATTTATGGAGGTGGAAATCACCAAAATAGGGGTTTGACTAAGGCAAAACCCCATATAGCAACCCAAACCTTCCCTTTTCAGTTGCAAGTGCAAAAATAGGCATCTGAAGGTAGTTTCAAATATGAAAAAAAGGCATCTGAACCACTCAGAAGTCTTAGAAGTGTAGAAATATATCAAGGATAGGGGCGTGGCACCTTGGTCCTACCTAGGATAGGGGCATGGTGCCCTACCCCTCCATTTTGCACTCAAATTTGTCAGGTTGCAAACTCAGAACATCTAGTTTGCAGTGTCTTAGTTGCAACCTCCTATCTGCAGAAATAGGATAGTGTCATGGTACCCTAGTCCAGGTCAGTTTTGTTCAATTTGCAACATTAGGTACACATCTATAATCCTCCCCCTTTCATGTTCTTAGTCTCTCAGTTTCAAATCTGCAAGTTTGTTCAATTTCAAGTTCATTTGTGCTCCATTTTGTATCTCCTAGTCTAGGTGATCATTCAAACCCTAATTTTTCTCATCATTTGCAAAAAGAGGAATAGAAACCCTAAGGGGTAATCCTTGGATCTCTCTTTCTC